>NC_134703.1:238662516-238885016 GCF_043290135.1 Rhipicephalus microplus
TTAGGTTAGGTTACGTTAGGTTAGGTTTGGTTAGGTTAGGTTAGGTTAGGTTATGTTGGGTTAGGTTGGGTTAGGTTAGGTTAGGTTAGGTTAGGTTAAGATATGAACCGCGCTAAAACCACATTAAACAATGTCACTTAGTGAGATGCAGTGTTTTTCACCTTTACAAGTTGGGAACTGCGATATCTATTGTGAAAGCGCATGAAACCGTCGTAATATTGTAGAAAACATTGTGAAGTGGTGAGTAAAACGTTTTCTAACGATAGAAGTGCGAAGGTTAGGTTAGGTTAGGTTAGTTTAAGCTAGGTAGCGTCGTGAAACTACCAAAAACGACGTCATCTAACGAGATAGTGTTGTTTAAAGCGAGTATTAAACTGCGATAGGTGAAATGTTGTGAAAGCACACAAAACGGCATGAACAGCCAAATACTGCGTGTTCTACCGTTACAAGTGCGAAACTGCTATATTGTGATATTCTCGTTAAAGCGCATGCAAGTATCGTGAAACCTTAAAGAACGATGTCATTTAGCGAGATACAGCGTTCTGAACTCTAATAAGTTGGTGAGAAACTGTGAGGTCAAGCAAATATCGTAATTGTGAACGAAACAGTGTAATTGAGCGTATTTAGATACAAGTGCGAATGTTAGGTTAGGTTGAGATATCAACCGTCGTAAAACCGCATTAAACAATGTCACTTAGTGAGATGTAGTGTTTTTCAACATTACAAGTCGGGAACTACGATATCTAATGTGAAAGCGCATGAAACCGTCGTAATCTTGTAGAAAACATTGTAAAGTTGCGAGTAAAACGTTTTCTAACGATAGAAGTGCGAAGGTTAGCTTGAGTTATGTTAGTTTAAGCTATGTAGCGTCGTGAGACCACCAAAAAGGACGTCAACTAACGAGATAGCGTTGTTTTATTGCATGTACGTAACTGCAATAGGTGAAATGTTGTGAAAGTACACAAAACGGCTTGAACAAGCCAGATACTGCGTGTTGTACCGTTACAAGTGCGAAACTGCAATAATGTGATATTCTTGTTAAAGCGCATGCAAGCATCGTGAAACCTTAAAGAACGATGCCATTTAGCGAGATACAGCGTTCTGTACTGCAATAAGTTGGTGAAAAACTGTGAGGTTATGCAAATATCGTCATTGTGAACGAAACAGTGTAATAGAGCGTTTTTCAATACAAGTACGAATGTTAGGTTAGGTTAAGATATGAACCGTCGTAAAACCGCATTAAACAATGTCACTTAGTGAGATGCAGTGTTTTTCACCATTACAAGTCGGGAACTGCGATATCTAATGTGAAAGCGCTTGCAAACGTCGTTAGGTTAGGTTAGGTTAGGTTAGGTTAGGTTACGTTAGGTTAGGTTTGGTTAGGTTAGGTTAGGTTAGGTTAGGTTATGTTAGGTTAGGTTGGGTTAGGTTAGGTTACGTTACGTTAGGTTAAGGTATGAACCGTTGTAAAACCGCAATAAACAGTGTCACTTAGTGAGATGCAGTGTTTTTCACCTTTACAAGTTGGGAACTGCGATATCTAATGTGAAAGCGCTTGAAACCGTCGTAATGTTGTAGAAAGCAATGTAAAGTAGCGAGTAAAACGTTTTCTAACGATAGAAGTGCGAAGGTTATGTTAGGTTGAGTTATGTTAGTTTAAGCTAGGTAGCGTCGTGAAACCACCAAAAACGACGTAATCTAACGAGATAGTGTTGTTTTATTGCGAGTACGAAACTGCGATAGGTAAAATGTGAAAGCACACAAAACGGCATGAACAAGCCAAATACTGCGTGTTGTACCGTTACAAGTGCGAAACTGCTATGTTTTGACATTCTCGGTAAAGCGCATGCAAGTATCGTGAAACCTTAAAGAACGATGTCATTTAGCGAGATACAGCGTTCTGTACTGTAATAAGTTGGTGAGAAACTGTGAGGTCAAGCAAATATCGTAATTGTGAACGAAACAGTGTAATTGAGCGTCTTAAGATACAAGTGCGAATGTTAGGTTAGGTTGACATATCAACCGTCGTAAAACCGCATTAAACAATGTCACTTAGTGAGATGTAGTGTTTTTCAACATTACAAGTCGGGAACTACGATATCTAGTGTGAAAGCGCATGAAACCGTCGTAATCTTGTAGAAAACATTGTAAAGTTGCGAGTAAAACGTTTTCTAACGATAGAAGTGCGAAGGTTAGGTTAGGTTAGGTTAGTTTAAGCTAGGTAGCTTCGTGAAACTACCAAAAACGACGTCATCTAACGAGATAGTGTTGTTTTATAAGGAGTATTAAACTGCGATAGGTGAAATGTTGTGAAAGCACACAAAACGGCATGAACAAGCCAAATACTGCGTGTTCTACCGTTACAAGTGCGAAACTGCTATATTGTGATATTCTCGTTAAAGCGCATGCAAGCGTCGTGAAACCTTAAAGAACAATGTCATTTAGCGAGATACAACGTTCTGTACTGCAATAAGTTGGTGAAAAACTGTGAGGTTATGGAAATATGGTAATTGTGAACAAAACAGTGTAATAGAGCGGTTTTAGATACAAGTGCGAATGTTAGGTTAGGTTAAGATATGAACCGTCGTAAAACCGCATTAAACAATGTCAATTAGTGAGATGCAGTGTTTTTCACCATTAAAAGTAGGGAACTGCGATATCTAATGTGAAAGCGCTTGCAACCGTCGTTAGGTTAGGTTAGGTTAGGTTAGGTTAGGTTAGGTTTTGTTAGGTTAGGTTAGGTTAGGTTAGGTTAGATTAGGTTAGGTTGGGTTGAGTTGGGTTAGGTTAGGTTAGGTTAGGTTAGGTTGGGTTAGGTTAGGTTAGGTTAGGTTACGTTAGGTTAGGTTAGGTTACGTTAGGTTAGGTTAGGTTAGGTTACGTTAGGTTAGGTTAGGTTAGGTAAGGATAATTTGGTTAGGTTAGGTAAGGTTAGGTTAGGTTAGGTTAGGTTGGGTTGGGTGTTGTTGGTTTCGGTTGGGTTGGGTTGGGTTAGGTTGGGTTAGGTTAGGTTAGGTTACGTTAGGTTAGGTTAGGTTAGGTTAGGTTAGGTTAGGTTACGTTAGGTTATGTTAGGTTAGGTTAGGTTAGGTTACGTTAGGTTAGGTTAGGTCAGGAAAGGTTAGGTTACGTTAGAATAGGTTAGGTTAGGTTAGGTTACGTTAGGTTAGGTTAAGTTAGGTTAGGTTTCGTTAGGTTAGGTTAGGTTAGGTTAGGGTATGTTAGGTTAGGTTAGGTTAGGTTACGTTAGGTTAGGTTAGGTCAGGAAAGGTTAGGTTACGTTAGAATAGGTTAGGTTAGGTTAGGTTACGTTAGGTTAGGTTAAGTTAGGTTAGGTTAGGTTTGGTTAGGTTAGCTTAGGTTAGGTTAGGTTGGGTTGGGTTGGGTTAGGTTAGTTTAGGTTAGGTTAGGTTAGGTTGGGTTGGGTTGGGTTAGGTTAGGTTAGGGTAGGTAAGGTTATGTTAGGTTAGGTTAGGTTACGTTAGGTTAAGGTATGAACCGTCGTAAAACCGCATTAAACAATGTCACTTAGTGAGATGCAGTGTTTTTCACCTTTACAAGTTGGGAACTGTGATATCTAATGTGAAAGCGCTTGAAACCGTCGTATTGTTGTAGAAAGCAATGTAAAGTAGCGAGTAAAACGTTTTCTAACGATAGAAGTGCGAAGGTTATGTTAGGTTGAGTTATGTTAGTTTAAGCTAGGTAGCGTCGTGAAACTACCAAAAACAACGTCATCTAACGAGATAGTGTTGTTTTATTGCGAGTACTAAACTGCGATAGGTGAAATGTTGTGAAAGCACACAAAACGGCATGAACAAGCCAAATACTGCGTGTTGTACCGTTACAAGTGCGAAACTGCTATGTTGTGATATTCTCGTTAAAGCGCATGCAAGCATCGTGAAACCTTAAAGAACGATGTCCTTTAGCGAGATACAGCGTTCTGTACTGCAATAAGTTGGTGAAAAACTGTGAGGTTATGCAAATATCCTAATTGTGAACGAAACAGTGTAATAGAGCGTTTTTTAATACAAGTGCGAATGTTAGGTTAGGTTAAGATATGAACCGTCGTAAAACCGCATTAAACAATGTCACTTAGTGAGATGCAGTGTTTTTCACCATTACAAGTCGGGAACTGCGATATCTAATGTGAAAGCGCTTGCAAACGTCGTTAGGTTAGGTTAGGTTAGGTTAGGTTAGGTTAGGTTACGTTAGGTTAGGTTAGGTTAGGTTTGGTTAGGTTAGGTTAGGTTAGGTTAGGTTAGGGATGTTAGGTAAGGTTTGGTTAGGTTAGGTTAGGTTAGGTTGGGTTAGGTAAGGTTAGGTTAGGTTAAGATATGAACCGCGCTAAAACCGCATTAAACAATGTCACTTAGTGAGATGCTGTGTTTTTCACCATTACAAGTCGGGAACTGCGATATCTAATGCGAAAGCGCTTGCAAACGTCGTTAGGTTAGGTTAGGTTAGGTTAGGTTACGTTAGGTTAGGTTTGGTTAGGTTAGGTTAGGTTAGGTTAGGTTATGTTAGGTTAGGTTGGGTTAGGTTAGGTTAGGTTAGGTTAGGTTAGGTTAAGATATGAACCGCGCTAAAACCACATTAAACAATGTCACTTAGTGAGATGCAGTGTTTTTCACCTTTACCAGTTGGGAACTGCGATATCTATTGTGAAAGCGCATGAAACCGTCGTAATATTGTAGAAAACATTGTAAAGTGGTGAGTAAAACGTTTTCTAACGATAGAAGTGCGAAGGTTAGGTTAGGTTAGGTTAGTTTAAGCTAGGTAGCGTCGTGAAACTACCAAAAACGACGTCATCTAACGAGATAGTGTTGTTTTATAGCGAGTATTAAACTGCGATAGGTGAAATGTTGTGAAAGCACACAAAACGGCATGAACAGCCAAATACTGCGTGTTCTACCGTTACAAGTGCGAAACTGCTATATTGTGATATTCTCGTTAAAGCGCATGCGAGCATCGTGAAACCTTAAAGAACAATGTCATTTAGCGAGATACAACGTTCTGTACTGCAATAAGTTGGTGAAAAACTGTGAGGTTATGCAAATATTGTAATTGTGAACAAAACAGTGTAATAGAGCGTTTTTAGATACAAGTGCGAATGTTAGGTTAGGTTAAGATATGAACCGTCGTAAAACCGCATTAAACAATGTCACTTAGTGAGATGTAGTGTTTTTCAACATTACAAGTCGGGAACTACGATATCTAATGTGAAAGCGCATGAAACCGTCGTAATCTTGTAGAAAACATTGTAAAGTGGTGAGTAAAACGTTTTCTAACGATAGAAGTGCGAAGGTTAGGTTAGTTTGAGCTAGGTAGCGTCGTGAAACCGCCAAAAACGATGTCATCTAACGAGATAGTGTTGTTTTATTGCGAGTACGAAACTGCGATAGGTGAAATATTGGGAAAGCACACAAAATGGCATGAACTAGCCAGATACTGCGTCTTGTGCCGTTACAAGTGCGAAACTGCTTTATTGTGATATTCTCGTTAAAGCGCATGCAAGTATTGTGAAACCTTAAAGAACGATGTCATTTAGCGAGATACAGCGTTCTGAACTGTAATAAGTTGGTGAGAAACTGTGAGGTCAAGCAAATATCGTAATTGTGAACGAAACAGTGTAATTGAGCGTCTTAAGATACAAGTGCGAATGTTAGGTTAGGTTGACATATCAACCGTCGTAAAACCGCATTAAACAATGTCACTTAGTGAGATGTAGTGTTTTTCAACATTACAAGTCGGGAACTACGATATCTAATGTGAAAGCGCATGAAACCGTCGTAATCTTGTAGAAAACATTGTAAAGTTGCGAGTAAAACGTTTTCTAACGATAGAAGTGCGAAGGTTCGGTTAGGTTAGGTTAGTTTAAGCTAGGTAGCTTCGTGAAACTACCAAAAACGACGTCATCTAACGAGATAGTGTTGTTTTATAAGGAGTATTAAACTGCGATAGGTGAAATGTTGTGAAAGCACACAAAACGGCATGAACAAGCCAAATACTGCGTGTTCTACCGTTACAAGTGCGAAACTGCTATATTGTGATATTCTCGTTAAAGCGCATGCAAGCGTCGTGAAACCTTAAAGAACAATGTCATTTAGCGAGATACAACGTTCTGTACTGCAATAAGTTGGTGAAAAACTGTGAGGTTTTGGAAATATGGTAATTGTGAACAAAACAGTGTAATAGAGCGGTTTTAGATACAAGTGCGAATGTTAGGTTAGGTTAAGATATGAACCGTCGTAAAACCGCATTAAACAATGTCAATTAGTGAGATGCAGTGTTTTTCACCATTAAAAGTAGGGAACTGCGATATCTAATGTGAAAGCGCTTGCAACCGTCGTTAGGTTAGGTTAGGTTAGGTTAGGTTAGGTTTTGTTAGGTTAGGTTAGGTTAGGTTAGGTTAGATTAGGTTAGGTTGGGTTGAGTTGGGTTAGGTTAGGTTAGGTTAGGTTAGGTTGGGTTAGGTTAGGTTAGGTTACGTTAGGTTAGGTTAGGTTACGTTAGGTTAGGTTAGGTTACGTTAGGTTAGGTTAGGTTAGGTAAGGATAATTTGGTTAGGTTAGGTAAGGTTAGGTTAGGTTAGGTTAGGTTGGGTTGGGTGTTGTTGGTTTGGGTTGGGTTGGGTTGGGTTAGGTTGGGTTAGGTTAGGTTAGGTTACGTTAGGTTAGGTTAGGTTAGGTTACGTTAGGTTAAGTTAGGTTAGGTTAGGTTAGGTTACGTTAGGTTAGGTTAGGTCAGGAAAGGTTAGGTTACGTTAGAATAGGTTAGGTTAGGTTAGGTTACGTTAGGTTAGGGTAAGTTAGGTTAGGTTTCGTTAGGTTAGGTTAGGTTAGGTTAGGTTAGGGTATGTTAGGTTAGGTTAGGTTAGGTTACGTTAGGTTAGGTTAGGTCAGGAAAGGTTAGGTTACGTTAGAATAGGTTAGGTTAGGTTAGGTTACGTTAGGTTAGGTTAAGTTAGGTTAGGTTAGGTTTGGTTAGGTTAGCTTAGGTTAGGTTAGGTTGGGTTGGGTTGGGTTAGGTTAGTTTAGGTTAGGTTAGGTTAGGTTAGGTTGGGTTGGGTTGGGTTAGGTTAGGTTAGGTTAGGTTAGGTAAGGTTATGTTAGGTTAGGTTAGGTTACGTTAGGTTAAGGTATGAACCGTCGTAAAACCGCATTAAACAGTGTCACTTAGTGAGATGCAGTGTTTTTCACCTTTACAAGTTGGGAACTGTGATATCTAATGTGAAAGCGCTTGAAACCGTCGTATTGTTGTAGAAAGCAATGTAAAGTAGCGAGTAAAACGTTTTCTAACGATAGAAGTGCGAAGGTTATGTTAGGTTGAGTTATGTTAGTTTAAGCTAGGTAGCGTCGTGAAACTACCAAAAACAACGTCATCTAACGAGATAGTGTTGTTTTATTGCGAGTACTAAACTGCGATAGGTGAAATGTTGTGAAAGCACACAAAACGGCATGAACAAGCCAAATACTGCGTGTTGTACCGTTACAAGTGCGAAACTGCTATGTTGTGATATTCTCGTTAAAGCGCATGCAAGCATCGTGAATCCTTAAAGAACGATGTCATTTAGCGAGATACAGCGTTCTGTACTGCAATAAGTTGGTGAAAAACTGTGAGGTTATGCAAATATCCTAATTGTGAACGAAACAGTGTAATAGAGCGTTTTTTAATACAAGTGCGAATGTTAGGTTAGGTTAAGATATGAACCGTCGTAAAACCGCATTAAACAATGTCACTTAGTGAGATGCAGTGTTTTTCACCATTACAAGTCGGGAACTGCGATATCTAATGTGAAAGCGCTTGCAAACGTCGTTAGGTTAGGTTAGGTTAGGTTAGGTTAGGTTAGGTTACGTTAGGTTAGGTTAGGTTAGGTTTGGTTAGGTTAGGTTAGGTTAGGTTAGGTTAGGGATGTTAGGTAAGGTTTGGTTAGGTTAGGTTAGGTTAGGTTGGGTTAGGTAAAGTTAGGTTAGGTTAAGATATGAACCGCGCTAAAACCGCATTAAACAATGTCACTTAGTGTGATGCTGTGTTTTTCACCATTACAAGTCGGGAACTGCGATATCTAATGCGAAAGCGCTTGCAAACGTCGTTAGGTTAGGTTAGGTTAGGTTAGGTTACGTTAGGTTAGGTTTGGTTAGGTTAGGTTAGGTTAGGTTAGGTTATGTTAGGTTAGGTTGGGTTAGGTTAGGTTAGGTTAGGTTAGGTTAGGTTAAGATATGAACCGCGCTAAAACCACATTAAACAATGTCACTTAGTGAGATGCAGTGTTTTTCACCTTTACAAGTTGGGAACTGCGATATCTATTGTGAAAGCGCATGAAACCGTCGTAATATTGTAGAAAACATTGTAAAGTGGTGAGTAAAACGTTTTCTAACGATAGAAGTGCGAAGGTTAGGTTAGGTTAGGTTAGTTTAAGCTAGGTAGCGTCGTGAAACTACCAAAAACGACGTCATCTAACGAGATAGTGTTGTTTTATAGCGAGTATTAAACTGCGATAGGTGAAATGTTGTGAAAGCACACAAAACGGCATGAACAGCCAAATACTGCGTGTTCTACCGTTACAAGTGCGAAACTGCTATATTGTGATATTCTCGTTAAAGCGCATGCAAGTATCGTGAAACCTTAAAGAACGATGTCATTTAGCGAGATACAGCGTTCTGAACTCTAATAAGTTGGTGAGAAACTGTGAGGTCAAGCAAATATCGTAATTGTGAACGAAACAGTGTAATTGAGCGTATTTAGATACAAGTGCGAATGTTAGGTTAGGTTGAGATATCAACCGTCGTAAAACCGCATTAAACAATGTCACTTAGTGAGATGTAGTGTTTTTCAACATTACAAGTCGGGAACTACGATATCTAATGTGAAAGCGCATGAAACCGTCGTAATCTTGTAGAAAACATTGTAAAGTTGCGAGTAAAACGTTTTCTAACGATAGAAGTGCGAAGGTTAGCTTGAGTTATGTTAGTTTAAGCTATGTAGCGTCGTGAGACCACCAAAAAGGACGTCAACTAACGAGATAGCGTTGTTTTATTGCATGTACGTAACTGCAATAGGTGAAATGTTGTGAAAGTTCACAAAACGGCTTGAACAAGCCAGATACTGCGTGTTGTACCGTTACAAGTGCGAAACTGCTATAATGTGATATTCTTGTTAAAGCGCATGCAAGCATCGTGAAACCTTAAAGAACGATGTCATTTAGCGAGATACAGCGTTCTGTACTGCAATAAGTTGGTGAAAAACTGTGAGGTTATGCAAATATCGTAATTGTGAACGAAACAGTGTAATAGAGCGTTTTTCAATACAAGTACGAATGTTAGGTTAGGTTAAGATATGAACCGTCGTAAAACCGCATTAAACAATGTCACTTAGTGAGATGCAGTGTTTTTCACCATTACAAGTCGGGAACTGCGATATCTAATGTGAAAGCGCTTGCAAACGTCGTTAGGTTAGGTTAGGTTAGGTTAGGTTAGGTTAGGTTAGGTTACGTTAGGTTAGGTTTGGTTAGGTTAGGTTAGGTTAGGTTAGGTTATGTTAGGTTAGGTTGGGTTAGGTTAGGTTACGTTACGTTAGGTTAAGGTATGAACCGTTGTAAAACCGCAATAAACAGTGTCACTTAGTGAGATGCAGTGTTTTTCACCTTTACAAGTTGGGAACTGCGATATTTAATGTGAAAGCGCTTGAAACCGTCGTAATGTTGTAGAAAGCAATGTAAAGTAGCGAGTAAAACGTTTTCTAACGATAGAAGTGCGAAGGTTATGTTAGGTTGAGTTATGTTAGTTTAAGCTAGGTAGCGTCGTGAAACCACCAAAAACGACGTAATCTAACGAGATAGTGTTGTTTTATTGCGAGTACGAAACTGCGATAGGTAAAATGTGAAAGCACACAAAACGGCATGAACAAGCCAAATACTGCGTGTTGTACCGTTACAAGTGCGAAACTGCTATGTTTTGACATTCTCGGTAAAGCGCATGCAAGTATCGTGAAACCTTAAAGAACGATGTCATTTAGCGAGATACAGCGTTCTGTACTGTAATAAGTTGGTGAGAAACTGTGAGGTCAAGCAAATATCGTAATTGTGAACGAAACAGTGTAATTGAGCGTCTTAAGATACAAGTGCGAATGTTAGGTTAGGTTGACATATCAACCGTCGTAAAACCGCAATAAACAATGTCACTTAGTGAGATGTAGTGTTTTTCAACATTACAAGTCGGGAACTACGATATCTAATGTGAAAGCGCATGAAACCGTCGTAATCTTGTAGAAAACATTGTAAAGTTGCGAGTAAAACGTTTTCTAACGATAGAAGTGCGAAGGTTAGCTTAGGTTAGGTTAGTTTAAGCTAGGTAGCTTCGTGAAACTACCAAAAACGACGTCATCTAACGAGATAGTGTTGTTTTATAAGGAGTATTAAACTGCGATAGGTGAAATGTTGTGAAAGCACACAAAACGGCATGAACAAGCCAAATACTGCGTGTTCTACCGTTACAAGTGGGAAAGTGCGATATTGTGATATTCTCGTTAAAGCGCATGCAAGCGTCGTGAAACCTTAAAGAACAATGTCATTTAGCGAGATACAACGTTCTGTACTGCAATAAGTTGGTGAAAAACTGTGAGGTTATGGAAATATGGTAATTGTGAACAAAACAGTGTAATAGAGCGGTTTTAGATACAAGTGCGAATGTTAGGTTAGGTTAAGATATGAACCGTCGTAAAACCGCATTAAACAATGTCAATTAGTGAGATGCAGTGTTTTTCACCATTAAAAGTAGGGAACTGCGATATCTAATGTGAAAGCGCTTGCAACCGTCGTTAGGTTAGGTTAGGTTAGGTTAGGTTAGGTTTTGTTAGGTTAGGTTAGGTTAGGTTATGTTAGATTAGGTTAGGTTGGGTTGAGTTGGGTTAGGTTAGGTTAGGTTAGGTTAGGTTGGGTTAGGTTAGGTTAGGTTACGTTAGGTTAGGTTAGGTTACGTTAGGTTAGGTTAGGTTAGGTTACGTTAGGTTAGGTTAGGTCAGGAAAGGTTAGGTTACGTTAGAATAGGTTAGGTTAGGTTAGGTTACGTTAGGTTAGGTTAAGTTAGGTTAGGTTTCGTTAGGTTAGGTTAGGTTAGGTTAGGGTATGTTAGGTTAGGTTAGGTTAGGTTAGGTTACGTTAGGTTAGGTTAGGTCAGGAAAGGTTAGGTTACGTTAGAATAGGTTAGGTTAGGTTAGGTTACGTTAGGTTAGGGTAAGTTAGGTTAGGTTAGGTTTGGTTAGGTTAGCTTAGGTTAGCTTAGGTTGGGTTGGGTTGGGTTAGGTTAGTTTAGGTTAGGTTAGGTTAGGTTGGGTTGGGTTGGGTTAGGTTAGGTTAGGTTAGGTTAGGTAAGGTTATGTTAGGTTAGGTTAGGTTACGTTAGGTTAAGGTATGAACCGTCGTAAAACCGCATTAAACAATGTCACTTAGTGAGATGCAGTGTTTTTCACCTTTACAAGTTGGGAACTGTGATATCTAATGTGAAAGCGCTTGAAACCGTCGTATTGTTGTAGAAAGCAATGTAAAGTAGCGAGTAAAACGTTTTCTAACGATAGAAGTGCGAAGGTTATGTTAGGTTGAGTTATGTTAGTTTAAGCTAGGTAGCGTCGTGAAACTACCAAAAACAACGTCATCTAACGAGATAGTGTTGTTTTATTGCGAGTACTAAACTGCGATAGGTGAAATGTTGTGAAAGCACACAAAACGGCATGAACAAGCCAAATACTGCGTGTTGTACCGTTACAAGTGCGAAACTGCTATGTTGTGATATTCTCGTTAAAGCGCATGCAAGCATCGTGAAACCTTAAAGAACGATGTCATTTAGCGAGATACAGCGTTCTGTACTGCAATAAGTTGGTGAAAAACTGTGAGGTTATGCAAATATCCTAATTGTGAACGAAACAGTGTAATAGAGCGTTTTTTAATACAAGTGCGAATGTTAGGTTAGGTTAAGATATGAACCGTCGTAAAACCGCATTAAACAATGTCACTTAGTGAGATGCAGTGTTTTTCACCATTACAAGTCGGGAACTGCGATATCTAATGTGAAAGCGCTTGCAAACGTCGTTAGGTTAGGTTAGGTTAGGTTAGGTTAGGTTAGGTTACGTTAGGTTAGGTTAGGTTAGGTTTGGTTAGGTTAGGTTAGGTTAGGTTAGGTTAGGGATGTTAGGTAAGGTTTGGTTAGGTTAGGTTAGGTTAGGTTGGGTTAGGTAAGGTTAGGTTAGGTTAAGATATGAACCGCGCTAAAACCGCATTAAACAATGTCACTTAGTGAGATGCTGTGTTTTTCACCATTACAAGTCGGGAACTGCGATATCTAATGCGAAAGCGCTTGCAAACGTCGTTAGGTTAGGTTAGGTTAGGTTAGGTTACGTTAGGTTAGGTTTGGTTAGGTTAGGTTAGGTTAGGTTAGGTTAGGTTATGTTAGGTTAGGTTGGGTTAGGTTAGGTTAGGTTAGGTTAGGTTAGGTTAAGATATGAACCGCGCTAAAACCACATTAAACAATGTCACTTAGTGAGATGCAGTGTTTTTCACCTTTACAAGTTGGGAACTGCGATATCTATTGTGAAAGCGCATGAAACCGTCGTAATATTGTAGAAAACATTGTAAAGTGGTGAGTAAAACGTTTTCTAACGATAGAAGTGCGAAGGTTAGGTTAGGTTAGGTTAGTTTAAGCTAGGTAGCGTCGTGAAACTACCAAAAACGACGTCATCTAACGAGATAGTGTTGTTTTATAGCGAGTATTAAACTGCGATAGGTGAAATGTTGTGAAAGCACACAAAACGGCATGAACAGCCAAATACTGCGTGTTCTACGGTTACAAGTGCGAAACTGCTATATTGTGATATTCTCGTTAAAGCGCATGCGAGCATCGTGAAACCTTAAAGAACAATGTCATTTAGCGAGATACAACGTTCTGTACTGCAATAAGTTGGTGAAAAACTGTGAGGTTATGCAAATATTGTAATTGTGAACAAAACAGTGTAATAGAGCGTTTTTAGATACAAGTGCGAATGTTAGGTTAGGTTAAGATATGAACCGTCGTAAAACCGCATTAAACAATGTCACTTAGTGAGATGCAGTGTTTTTCACCTTTACAAGTTGGGAACTGCGATATCTATTGTGAAAGCGCATGAAACCGTCGTAATATTGTAGAAAACATTGTAAAGTGGTGAGTAAAACGTTTTCTAACGATAGAAGTGCGAAGGTTAGGTTAGGTTAGGTTAGTTTAAGCTAGGTAGCGTCGTGAAACTACCAAAAACGACGTCATCTAACGAGATAGTGTTGTTTTATAGCGAGTACGAAACTGCGATAGGTGAAATATTGGGAAAGCACACAAAATGGCATGAAATAGCCAGATACTGCGTCTTGTGCCGTTACAAGTGCGAAACTGCTTTATTGTGATATTCTCGTTAAAGCGCATGCAAGTATCGTGAAACCTTAAAGAACGATGTCATTTAGCGAGATACAGCGTTCTGAACTGTAATAAGTTGGTGAGAAACTGTGAGGTCAAGCAAATATCGTAATTGTGAACGAAACAGTGTAATTGAGCGTATTTAGATACAAGTGCGAATGTTAGGTTAGGTTGAGATATCAACCGTCGTAAAACCGCATTAAACAATGTCACTTAGTGAGATGTAGTGTTTTTCAACATTACAAGTCGGGAACTACGATATCTAATGTGAAAGCGCATGAAACCGTCGTAATCTTGTAGAAAACATTGTAAAGTTGCGAGTAAAACGTTTTCTAACGATAGAAGTGCGAAGGTTAGCTTGAGTTATGTTAGTTTAAGCTATGTAGCGTCGTGAGACCACCAAAAAGGACGTCAACTAACGAGATAGCGTTGTTTTATTGCATGTACGTAACTGAAATAGGTGAAATGTTGTGAAGTACACAAAACGGCTTGAACAAGCCAGATACTGCGTGTTGTACCGTTACAAGTGCGAAACTGCTATAATGTGATATTCTTGTTAAAGCGCATGCAAGCATCGTGAAACCTTAAAGAATGATGTCATTTAGCGAGATACAGCGTTCTGTACTGCAATAAGTTGGTGAAAAACTGTGAGGTTATGCAAATATCGTAATTGTGAACGAAACAGTGTAATAGAGCGTTTTTCCATACAAGTACGAATGTTAGGTTAGGTTAAGATATGAACCGTCGTAAAACCGCATTAAACAATGTCACTTAGTGAGATGCAGTGTTTTTCACCATTACAAGTCGGGAACTGCGATATCTAATGTGAAAGCGCTTGCAAACGTCGTTAGGTTAGGTTAGGTTAGGTTAGGTTAGGTTTGGTTATGTTAGGTTAGGTTATGTTAGGTTAGGTTGGGTTAGGTTAGGTTAGGTTAGGTTAGGTTAAGATACGAACCGCGCTAAAACCGCATTAAACAATGTCACTTAGTGAGATGCAGTGTTTTTCACCTTTACAAGTTGGGAACTGCGATATCTAATGTGAAAGCGCTTGAAACCGTCGTAATGTTGTAGAAAGCAATGTAAAGTAGCGAGTAAAACGTTTTCTAACGATAGAAGTGCGAAGGTTATGTTAGGTTGAGTTATGTTAGTTTAAGCTAGGTAGCGTCGTGAAACCACCAAAAACGACGTCATCTAACGAGATAGTGTTGTTTATTGCGAGTACGAAACTGCGATAGGTAAAATGTTGTGAAAGCACACAAAACGGCATGAACAAGCCATATACTGCGTGTTGTACCGTTACAAGTGCGAAACTGCTATGTTGTGACATTCTCGGTAAAGCGCATGCAAGTATCGTGAAACCTTAAAGAACGATGTCATTTAGCGAGATACAGCGTTCTGTACTGTAATACGTTGGTGAGAAACTGTGAGGTCAAGCAAATATCGTAATTGTGAACGAAACAGTGTAATTGAGCGTCTTTAGATACAAGTGCGAATGTTAGGTTAGGTTGACATATCAACCATCGTAAAACCGCATTAAACAATGTCACTTAGTGATATGTAGTGTTTTTCAACATTACAAGTCGGGAACTACGATATCTAATGTGAAAGCGCATGAAACCGTCGTAATCTTGTAGAAAACATTGTAAAGTTGCGAGTAAAACGTTTTCTAACGATAGAAGTGCGAAGGTTAGGTTAGGTTAGGTTAGTTTAGGCTAGGTAGCGTCGTGAAACTACCAAAAACGACGTCATCTAAAGAGATAGTGTTGTTTTATTGCGAGTATTAAACTGCGATAGGTGAAATGTTGTGAAAGCACACAAAACGGCATGAACAAGCCAAATACCGCGTGTTCTACCGATACAAGTGCGAAACTGCTATATTGTGATATTCTCGTTAAAGCGCATGCAAGCATCGTGAAACCTTAAAGAACAATGTCATTTAGCGAGATACAGCGTTCTGTACTGCAATAAGTTGGTGAAAAACTGTGAGGTTATGCAAATATCGTAATTGTGAACGAAACAGTGTAATAGAGCGTTTTTCCATACAAGTACGAATGTTAGGTTAGGGTAAGATATGAACCGTCGTAAAACCGCATTAAACAATGTCACTTAGTGAGATGCAGTGTTTTTCACCATTACAAGTCGGGAACTGCGATATCTAATGTGAAAGCGCTTGCAAACGTCGTTAGGTTAGGTTAGGTTAGGTTAGGTTAGGTTACGTTAGGTTAGGTTTGGTTATGTTGGGTTAGGTTAGGTTATGTTAGGTTAGGTTGGGTTAGGTTAGGTTAGGTTAGGTTAAGATACGAACCGCGCTAAAACCGCATTAAACAATGTCACTTAGTGAGATGCAGTGTTTTTCACCTTTACAAGTTGGGAACTGCGATATCTAATGTGAAAGCGCTTGAAACCGTCGTAATGTTGTAGAAAGCAATGTAAAGTAGCGAGTAAAACGTTTTCTAACGATAGAAGTGCGAAGGTTATGTTAGGTTGAGTTATGTTAGTTTAAGCTAGGTAGCGTCGTGAAACCACCAAAAACGACGTCATCTAACGAGATAGTGTTGTTTATTGCGAGTACGAAACTGCGATAGGTAAAATGTTGTGAAAGCACACAAAACGGCATGAACAAGCCAAATACTTCGTGTTGTACCGTTACAAGTGCGAAACTGCTATGTTGTGACATTCTCGGTAAAGCGCATGCAAGTATCGTGAAACCTTAAAGAACGATGTCATTTAGCGAGATACAGCGTTCTGTACTGTAATAAGTTGGTGAGAAACTGTGAGGTCAAGCAAATATCGTAATTGTGAACGAAACAGTGTAATTGAGCGTCTTTAGATACAAGTGCGAATGTTAGGTTAGGTTAAGATATGAACCGTCGTAAAACCGCATTAAACAATGTCAATTAGTGAGATGCAGTGTTTTTCACCATTAAAAGTCGGGAACTGCGATATCTAATGTGAAAGCGCTTGCAACCGTCGTTAGGTTAGGTTAGGTTAGGTTAGGTTAGGTTTTGTTAGGTTAGGTTAGGTTAGGTTAGGTTAGATTAGGTTAGGTTGGGTTGAGTTGGGTTAGGTTAGGTTAGGTTAGGTTGGGTTAGGTTAGGTTAGGTTAGGTTACGTTAGGTTAGGTTAGGTTAGGTTAGGTTACGTTAGGTTAGGTTAGGTTAGGTAAGGATAATTTGGTTAGGTTAGGTAAGGTTAGGTTAGGTTAGGTTAGGTTGGGTTGGGTGTTGTTGGGTTGGGTTGGGTTGGGTTAGGTTGGGTTAGGTTAGGTTAGGTTACGTTAGGTTAGGTTAGGATAGGTTAGGTTACGTTAGGTTATGTTAGGTCAGGTTAGGTTAGGTTACGTTAGGTTAGGTTAGGTTAGGTTAGGTTACGTTAGAATAGGTTAGGTTAGGTTAGGTTTGGTTAGGTTAGCTTAGGTTAGGTTAGGTTGGGTTGGGTTGGGTTAGGTTAGGTTAGGTTAGGTTAGGTTGGGTTAGGTTAGTTTAGGTTAGGTTAGGTTAGGTTAGGTTGGGTTGGGTTGGGTTAGGTTAGGTTAGGTTAGGTAAGGTTAGGTTAGGTTAGGTTAGGTTACGTTAGGTTAAGGTATGAACCGTCGTAAAACCGCAATAAACAATGTCACTTAGTGAGATGTAGTGTTTTTCAACATTACAAGTCGGGAACTACGATATCTAATGTGAAAGCGCAAGAAACCGTCGTATTGTTGTAGAAAGCAATGTAAAGTAGCGAGTAAAACGTTTTCTAACGATAGAAGTGCGAAGGTTAGGTTAGGTTAGGTTAGTTTAAGCTAGGTAGCGTCGTGAAATTACCAAAAACGACGTCATCTAACGAGATAGTGTTGTTTTATAGCGAGTATTAAACTGCGATAGGTGAAATGTTGTGAAAGCACACAAAACGGCATGAACAAGCCAAATACTGCGTGTTCTACCGTTACAAGTGCGAAACTGCTATATTGTGATATTCTCGTTAAAGCGCATGCAAGCATCGTGAAACCTTAAAGAACAATGTCATTTAGCGAGATACCACGTTCTGTACTGCAATAAGTTGGTGAGAAACTGTGAGGTTATGCAAATATGGTAATTGTGAACAAAACAGTGTAATAGAGCGTTTTTAGATACCAGTGCGAATGTTAGGTTAGGTTAAGATATGAACCGTCGTAAAACCGCATTAAACAATGTCAATTAGTGAGATGCAGTGTTTTTCACCATTAAAAGTAGGGAACTGCGATATCTAATGTGAAAGCGCTTGCAACCGTCGTTAGGTTAGGTTAGGTTAGGTTAGGTTAGGTTAGGTTTTGTTAGGTTAGGTTAGGTTAGGTTAGGTTAGATTAGGTTAGGTTGGGTTGAGTTGGGTTAGGTTAGGTTAGGTTAGGTTAGGTTGGGTTAGGTTAGGTTAGGTTAGGTTACGTTAGGTTAGGTTAGGTTACGTTAGGTTAGGTTAGGTTAGGTTACGTTAGGTTAGGTTAGGTTAGGTAAGGATAATTTGGTTAGGTTAGGTAAGGTTAGGTTAGGTTAGGTTAGGTTGGGTTGGGTGTTGTTGGTTTCGGTTGGGTTGGGTTGGGTTAGGTTGGGTTAGGTTAGGTTAGGTTACGTTAGGTTAGGTTAGGTTAGGTTAGGTTAGGTTAGGTTACGTTAGGTTATGTTAGGTTAGGTTAGGTTAGGTTACGTTAGGTTAGGTTAGGTCAGGAAAGGTTAGGTTACGTTAGAATAGGTTAGGTTAGGTTAGGTTACGTTAGGTTAGGTTAAGTTAGGTTAGGTTTCGTTAGGTTAGGTTAGGTTAGGTTAGGGTATGTTAGGTTAGGTTAGGTTAGGTTACGTTAGGTTAGGTTAGGTCAGGAAAGGTTAGGTTACGTTAGAATAGGTTAGGTTAGGTTAGGTTACGTTAGGTTAGGTTAAGTTAGGTTAGGTTAGGTTTGGTTAGGTTAGCTTAGGTTAGGTTAGGTTGGGTTGGGTTGGGTTAGGTTAGTTTAGGTTAGGTTAGGTTAGGTTGGGTTGGGTTGGGTTAGGTTAGGTTAGGGTAGGTAAGGTTATGTTAGGTTAGGTTAGGTTACGTTAGGTTAAGGTATGAACCGTCGTAAAACCGCATTAAACAATGTCACTTAGTGAGATGCAGTGTTTTTCACCTTTACAAGTTGGGAACTGTGATATCTAATGTGAAAGCGCTTGAAACCGTCGTATTGTTGTAGAAAGCAATGTAAAGTAGCGAGTAAAACGTTTTCTAACGATAGAAGTGCGAAGGTTATGTTAGGTTGAGTTATGTTAGTTTAAGCTAGGTAGCGTCGTGAAACTACCAAAAACAACGTCATCTAACGAGATAGTGTTGTTTTATTGCGAGTACTAAACTGCGATAGGTGAAATGTTGTGAAAGCACACAAAACGGCATGAACAAGCCAAATACTGCGTGTTGTACCGTTACAAGTGCGAAACTGCTATGTTGTGATATTCTCGTTAAAGCGCATGCAAGCATCGTGAAACCTTAAAGAACGATGTCCTTTAGCGAGATACAGCGTTCTGTACTGCAATAAGTTGGTGAAAAACTGTGAGGTTATGCAAATATCCTAATTGTGAACGAAACAGTGTAATACAGCGTTTTTTAATACAAGTGCGAATGTTAGGTTAGGTTAAGATATGAACCGTCGTAAAACCGCATTAAACAATGTCACTTAGTGAGATGCAGTGTTTTTCACCATTACAAGTCGGGAACTGCGATATCTAATGTGAAAGCGCTTGCAAACGTCGTTAGGTTAGGTTAGGTTAGGTTAGGTTAGGTTAGGTTACGTTAGGTTAGGTTAGGTTAGGTTTGGTTAGGTTAGGTTAGGTTAGGTTAGGTTAGGGATGTTAGGTAAGGTTTGGTTAGGTTAGGTTAGGTTAGGTTGGGTTAGGTAAGGTTAGGTTAGGTTAAGATATGAACCGCGCTAAAACCGCATTAAACAATGTCACTTTGTGAGATGCTGTGTTTTTCACCATTACAAGTCGGGAACTGCGATATCTAATGCGAAAGCGCTTGCAAACGTCGTTAGGTTAGGTTAGGTTAGGTTAGGTTACGTTAGGTTAGGTTTGGTTAGGTTAGGTTAGGTTAGGTTAGGTTATGTTAGGTTAGGTTGGGTTAGGTTAGGTTAGGTTAGGTTAGGTTAGGTTAAGATATGAACCGCGCTAAAACCACATTAAACAATGTCACTTAGTGAGATGCAGTGTTTTTCACCTTTACCAGTTGGGAACTGCGATATCTATTGTGAAAGCGCATGAAACCGTCGTAATATTGTAGAAAACATTGTAAAGTGGTGAGTAAAACGTTTTCTAACGATAGAAGTGCGAAGGTTAGGTTAGGTTAGGTTAGTTTAAGCTAGGTAGCGTCGTGAAACTACCAAAAACGACGTCATCTAACGAGATAGTGTTGTTTTATAGCGAGTATTAAACTGCGATAGGTGAAATGTTGTGAAAGCACACAAAACAGCATGAACAGCCAAATACTGCGTGTTCTACCGTTACAAGTGCGAAACTGCTATATTGTGATATTCTCGTTAAAGCGCATGCGAGCATCGTGAAACCTTAAAGAACAATGTCATTTAGCGAGATACAACGTTCTGTACTGCAATAAGTTGGTGAAAAACTGTGAGGTTATGCAAATATTGTAATTGTGAACAAAACAGTGTAATAGAGCGTTTTTAGATACAAGTGCGAATGTTAGGTTAGGTTAAGATATGAACCGTCGTAAAACCGCATTAAACAATGTCACTTAGTGAGATGTAGTGTTTTTCAACATTACAAGTCGGGAACTACGATATCTAATGTGAAAGCGCATGAAACCGTCGTAATCTTGTAGAAAACATTGTAAAGTGGTGAGTAAAACGTTTTCTAACGATAGAAGTGCGAAGGTTAGGTTAGTTTGAGCTAGGTAGCGTCGTGAAACCGCCAAAAACGATGTCATCTAACGAGATAGTGTTGTTTTATTGCGAGTACGAAACTGCGATAGGTGAAATATTGGGAAAGCACACAAAATGGCATGAACTAGCCAGATACTGCGTCTTGTGCCGTTACAAGTGCGAAACTGCTTTATTGTGATATTCTCGTTAAAGCGCATGCAAGTATTGTGAAACCTTAAAGAACGATGTCATTTAGCGAGATACAGCGTTCTGAACTGTAATAAGTTGGTGAGAAACTGTGAGGTCAAGCAAATATCGTAATTGTGAACGAAACAGTGTAATTGAGCGTCTTAAGATACAAGTGCGAATGTTAGGTTAGGTTGACATATCAACCGTCGTAAAACCGCATTAAACAATGTCACTTAGTGAGATGTAGTGTTTTTCAACATTACAAGTCGGGAACTACGATATCTAATGTGAAAGCGCATGAAACCGTCATAATCTTGTAGAAAACGACATATTGAGCGCTAAGAGACAGGGACAGGAGAGAGTGGACACCACAATGCGCTAACTTCAACAATTTTTATTTTCAGGAAACGCGAACCTATAAATCCGTGTACAGTGGCGCCACCAGTCTATCCACTAGCCCAGCAGAAAAGCCCTTTCTCGATCTAACAAGTCAACTGACGGTGCACTTACACATGCGTCACCTTTGCGAAAGATAGCATGGGCTTCAATTATCTCTCGCACGTCTTTATCTTTATGCTTCGCCAGAACACTGCAGGATGCGTACAAGGGTGTGCAACCACATTCCACGCAATGTACTGACAAATGGCCATAATTATTCTTGTTTTTAACATTGAGCTTATGTTCACGAAGACGGTCATTAAGGCATCTACCCGTCTGACCTATACATATACCACCACAAGTCAGAGGAAGCCCATAAACTACCCCTTCAACACACGCCACAAAATGATCGCGATGCTTCTTGGAGCAACCGACAGCAGGCTTGCGGTGCGGGTCCGTCAAGCGACTTATCCTGCCAAGCTTTTGTGGTGCTGAGAATACTACTTTGATGCCCACTCGACTAGCTACTTTCTTCAGGTTATGAGCAGTTTTGTGCAGGTACGGCACTACTGCAACTCTGCTCCTACTCGCTGCCGGTTGGATGTCTGCTTCCCGAGGGCGACTGTCCAACCGGCATTTTTTAAGCAAACCCTCGACAACAGACACCTGTATCGACTCTGGGAAACCTGCTGCGGATAACCTCTCCGACTGACTCATGACACTTTTCTGAATTTTATGATGGCAAGATTTCCG
Source organism: Rhipicephalus microplus (assembly GCF_043290135.1). Lineage (NCBI taxonomy): Eukaryota > Metazoa > Arthropoda > Arachnida > Ixodida > Ixodidae > Rhipicephalus > Rhipicephalus microplus. The sequence goes on from NC_134703.1 coordinate 238,684,126, forward strand.
CAATGCGTTCCCAAAACACAGATTGGCAATGCTTCTTTTTACTAGCTTCGAGTGAGCAGATTGGTATGGCAACAGGGGCTTATTAGCTCTGGGCTTGTATTCCCAACACGTGTGCTGCTGCTTGAATTCCATTTCAACGTCTAAAAACCGCAGCACGCTATCGGTTGGCTCTTCTACTGTAATAATGAGTGGGCTAAGGCAAGCAGAAAAAACAGCTTCGAGTTGACTTACTGCTACGTTTTCTTCACGCTCGAACAAGACAAGGTAATCGTCCACGTATCTCACAACTTTTGCCACCCTGTGCTGTGACAAGACATGTGCCAGATTTCTATCATGGTGGGCCAGAAAAATGTCACTCAGTACCGGCGCCAAACAGGAGCCGATACAGATGCCCTGCTTCTGAAGGAAAGTTTTTCCATTCCACGTGGCAATTGTCGAGCGGAGATATAAGCGAAGCAAGTCTAAAAAGCATTGAACCGAAATCTCGGCTGAGTTTTGAAACGCAACCACACCAAAGCTGTCAATACATTCTTCCACGCGCTCGATTAGTTCATTTTGAGGCAAAGAATAATATAAATCTTTTATGTCAAAGGAGCAGGCGAAAAAACCTTTGTCTGGGTTACTCTTCAGGAAATCTAATATTTCCCCGGAATGCTTAATCAAAAAGGGGTCGTCAATTTTAAGAATACCGAGCCTTTCTTGCAAGAAAAGGGCTAGGTTCTTCTGCCATGACCCTATTTCCGAAACTATTACCCTCAATGGCCATTCAGGCTTGTGCGTTTTCGCGCTAAACATAATATCAAGGCTATCTTTCTTGGCTGCGTCAATATCGTGAAACAATCTACTCAGGCCCAAATTTTTACAGAGACGTTTTGTTTCAAGTTTTACCTTCCTAAGAGACACATTATTGCACTCATTAAAAACTTTGGCAACTGCAGAACAGGCTCTCTCGTCATAGTCACCTTCCCCTAGGACAACAAATCCGCCCTCCTTATCCGCTGGCAGAACGCACAGTCGCTTCTGCTTCAAGAACGACACAACACGGCTTACAGGCACCCGTGAAGCCCCAATATTCTTCCGCGAGATCACATCAACCCCTTCCGATATACATCGATTCGCTTCACCTTCCGGGGCACACTTTGATATCCGTCGCACAAGGCTCAAAAGTTCCGGCGCACTCAACCGTGGCTCGACGGCGAACTTAGGTCCAAGTTTAAGAGCTTTTTCAACGTAGTCTGGAAGACTAACCTGGCCGGTGGTTCTGACGCTGCACGTGGTTGGAACTGTCTTCTTTGGGATGCTGGCACGTAAGCCTGGCAGAGTCTGCTTCCACATGAATTCCGTGCCGCTGCTGACGATCGCTAGAAGATTCTTCCACTCCCTGGTGGCATGTCGTGTCCTTCCTGGATCTCCCAAGGAGGTCTTGAGCAGGTCCTTTAACATCCGAGCCTGCCTGTGCCACTCACTCCTAAGAATCTTGAGGACTCTGATGCCATGCCCGGCTGAAGGAGCGAGTCCACCAAACAACCGCACGACTTCATCCGGTAGGTGCTTGCAGCGAATGAAGAAGGAAAGGGAGCGAGCTTGGCAGTTGGCATGAATCAAGAGGGGAGCAACTGAACACGGATTGTACGAAGAACACAGAAAAGAGCCCGATGTACTAGAAATAAATTTTAGCAGTGCCATTTTTTGGGCGTGTTGGTAAAGGGAGCTTGACGACATATTGAGCGCTAAGAGACAGGGACAGGAGAGAGTGGACACCACAATGCGCTAACTTCAACAATTTTTATTTTCAGGAAACGCGAACCTATAAATCCGTGTACAGTGGCGCCACCAGTCTATCCACTAGCCCAGCAGAAAAGCCCTTTCTCGATCTAACAAGTCAACTGACGGTGCACTTACACATGCGTCACCTTTGCGAAAGATAGCATGGGCTTCAATTATCTCTCGCACGTCTTTATCTTTATGCTTCGCCAGAACACTGCAGGATGCGTACAAGGGTGTGCAACCACATTCCACGCAATGTACTGACAAATGGCCATAATTATTCTTGTTTTTAACATTGAGCTTATGTTCACGAAGACGGTCATTAAGGCATCTACCCGTCTGACCTATACATATACCACCACAAGTCAGAGGAAGCCCATAAACTACCCCTTCAACACACGCCACAAAATGATCGCGATGCTTCTTGGAGCAACCGACAGCAGGCTTGCGGTGCGGGTCCGTCAAGCGACTTATCCTGCCAAGCTTTTGTGGTGCTGAGAATACTACTTTGATGCCCACTCGACTAGCTACTTTCTTCAGGTTATGAGCAGTTTTGTGCAGGTACGGCACTACTGCAACTCTGCTCCTACTCGCTGCCGGTTGGATGTCTGCTTCCCGAGGGCGACTGTCCAACCGGCATTTTTTAAGCAAACCCTCGACAACAGACACCTGTATCGACTCTGGGAAACCTGCTGCGGATAACCTCTCCGACTGACTCATGACACTTTTCTGAATTTTATGATGGCAAGATTTCCGCAATGCGTTCCCAAAACACAGATTGGCAATGCTTCTTTTTACTAGCTTCGAGTGAGCAGATTGGTATGGCAACAGGGGCTTATTAGCTCTGGGCTTGTATTCCCAACACGTGTGCTGCTGCTTGAATTCCATTTCAACGTCTAAAAACCGCAGCACGCTATCGGTTGGCTCTTCTACTGTAATAATGAGTGGGCTAAGGCAAGCAGAAAAAACAGCTTCGAGTTGACTTACTGCTACGTTTTCTTCACGCTCGAACAAGACAAGGTAATCGTCCACGTATCTCACAACTTTTGCCACCCTGTGCTGTGACAAGACATGTGCCAGATTTCTATCATGGTGGGCCAGAAAAATGTCACTCAGTACCGGCGCCAAACAGGAGCCGATACAGATGCCCTGCTTCTGAAGGAAAGTTTTTCCATTCCACGTGGCAAATGTCGAGCGGAGATATAAGCGAAGCAAGTCTAAAAAGCATTGAACCGAAATCTCGGCTGAGTTTTGAAACGCAACCACACCAAAGCTGTCAATACATTCTTCCACGCGCTCGATTAGTTCATTTTGAGGCAAAGAATAATATAAATCTTTTATGTCAAAGGAGCAGGCGAAAAAACCTTTGTCTGGGTTACTCTTCAGGAAATCTAATATTTCCCCGGAATGCTTAATCAAAAAGGGGTCGTCAATTTTAAGAATACCGAGCCTTTCTTGCAAGAAAAGGGCTAGGTTCTTCTGCCATGACCCTATTTCCGAAACTATTACCCTCAATGGCCATTCAGGCTTGTGCGTTTTCGCGCTAAACATAATATCAAGGCTATCTTTCTTGGCTGCGTCAATATCGTGAAACAATCTACTCAGGCCCAAATTTTTACAGAGACGTTTTGTTTCAAGTTTTACCTTCCTAAGAGACACATTATTGCACTCATTAAAAACTTTGGCAACTGCAGAACAGGCTCTCTCGTCATAGTCACCTTCCCCTAGGACAACAAATCCGCCCTCCTTATCCGCTGGCAGAACGCACAGTCGCTTCTGCTTCAAGAACGACACAACACGGCTTACAGGCACCCGTGAAGCCCCAATATTCTTCCGCGAGATCACATCAACCCCTTCCGATATACATCGATTCGCTTCACCTTCCGGGGCACACTTTGATATCCGTCGCACAAGGCTCAAAAGTTCCGGCGCACTCAACCGTGGCTCGACGGCGAACTTAGGTCCAAGTTTAAGAGCTTTTTCAACGTAGTCTGGAAGACTAACCTGGCCGGTGGTTCTGACGCTGCACGTGGTTGGAACTGTCTTCTTTGGGATGCTGGCACGTAAGCCTGGCAGAGTCTGCTTCCACATGAATTCCGTGCCGCTGCTGACGGGGAAATATTAGATTTCCTGAAGAGTAACCCAGACAAAGGTTTTTTCGCCTGCTCCTTTGACATAAAAGATTTATATTATTCTTTGCCTCAAAATGAACTAATCGAGCGCGTGGAAGAATGTATTGACAGCTTTGGTGTGGTTGCGTTTCAAAACTCAGCCGAGATTTCGGTTCAATGCTTTTTAGACTTGCTTCGCTTATATCTCCGCTCGACATTTGCCACGTGGAATGGAAAAACTTTCCTTCAGAAGCAGGGCATCTGTATCGGCTCCTGTTTGGCGCCGGTACTGAGTGACATTTTTCTGGCCCACCATGATAGAAATCTGGCACATGTCTTGTCACAGCACAGGGTGGCAAAAGTTGTGAGATACGTGGACGATTACCTTGTCTTGTTCGAGCGTGAAGAAAACGTAGCAGTAAGTCAACTCGAAGCTGTTTTTTTTTTTTTTTTTTTTTCTGCTTGCCTTAGCCCACTCATTATTACAGTAGAAGAGCCAACCGATAGCGTGCTGCGGTTTTTAGACGTTGAAATGGAATTCAAGCAGCAGCACACGTGTTGGGAATACAAGCCCAGAGCTAATAAGCCCCTGTTGCCATACCAATCTGCTCACTCGAAGCTAGTAAAAAGAAGCATTGCCAATCTGTGTTTTGGGAACGCATTGCGGAAATCTTGCCATCATAAAATTCAGAAAAGTGTCATGAGTCAGTCGGAGAGGTTATCCGCAGCAGGTTTCCCAGAGTCGATACAGGTGTCTGTTGTCGAGGGTTTGCTTAAAAAATGCCGGTTGGACAGTCGCCCTCGGGAAGCAGACATCCAACCGGCAGCGAGTAGGAGCAGAGTTGCAGTAGTGCCGTACCTGCACAAAACTGCTCATAACCTGAAGAAAGTAGCTAGTCGAGTGGGCATCAAAGTAGTATTCTCAGCACCACAAAAGCTTGGCAGGATAAGTCGCTTGACGGACCCGCACCGCAAGCCTGCTGTCGGTTGCTCCAAGAAGCATCGCGATCATTTTGTGGCGTGTGTTGAAGGGGTAGTTTATGGGCTTCCTCTGACTTGTGGTGGTATATGTATAGGTCAGACGGGTAGATGCCTTAATGACCGTCTTCGTGAACATAAGCTCAATGTTAAAAACAAGAATAATTATGGCCATTTGTCAGTACATTGCGTGGAATGTGGTTGCACACCCTTGTACGCATCCTGCAGTGTTCTGGCGAAGCATAAAGATAAAGACGTGCGAGAGATAATTGAAGCCCATGCTATCTTTCGCAAAGGTGACGCATGTGTAAGTGCACCGTCAGTTGACTTGTTAGATCGAGAAAGGGCTTTTCTGCTGGGCTAGTGGATAGACTGGTGGCGCCACTGTACACGGATTTATAGGTTCGCGTTTCCTGAAAATAAAAATTGTTGAAGTTAGCGCATTGTGGTGTCCACTCTCTCCTGTCCCTGTCTCTTAGCGCTCAATATGTCGTCAAGCTCCCTTTACCAACACGCCCAAAAAATGGCACTTGTAGAAAACATTGTAAAGTTGCGAGTAAAACGTTTTCTAACGATAGAAGTGCGAAGGTTCGGTTAGGTTAGGTTAGTTTAAGCTAGGTAGCTTCGTGAAACTACCAAAAACGACGTCATCTAACGAGATAGTGTTGTTTTATAAGGAGTATTAAACTGCGATAGGTGAAATGTTGTGAAAGCACACAAAACGGCATGAACAAGCCAAATACTGCGTGTTCTACCGTTACAAGTGCGAAACTGCTATATTGTGATATTCTCGTTAAAGCGCATGCAAGCGTCGTGAAACCTTAAAGAACAATGTCATTTAGCGAGATACAACGTTCTGTACTGCAATAAGTTGGTGAAAAACTGTGAGGTTTTGGAAATATGGTAATTGTGAACAAAACAGTGTAATAGAGCGGTTTTAGATACAAGTGCGAATGTTAGGTTAGGTTAAGATATGAACCGTCGTAAAACCGCATTAAACAATGTCAATTAGTGAGATGCAGTGTTTTTCACCATTAAAAGTAGGGAACTGCGATATCTAATGTGAAAGCGCTTGCAACCGTCGTTAGGTTAGGTTAGGTTAGGTTAGGTTAGGTTTTGTTAGGTTAGGTTAGGTTAGGTTAGGTTAGATTAGGTTAGGTTGGGTTGAGTTGGGTTAGGTTAGGTTAGGTTAGGTTAGGTTGGGTTAGGTTAGGTTAGGTTACGTTAGGTTAGGTTAGGTTACGTTAGGTTAGGTTAGGTTACGTTAGGTTAGGTTAGGTTAGGTAAGGATAATTTGGTTAGGTTAGGTAAGGTTAGGTTAGGTTAGGTTAGGTTGGGTTGGGTGTTGTTGGTTTGGGTTGGGTTGGGTTGGGTTAGGTTGGGTTAGGTTAGGTTAGGTTACGTTAGGTTAGGTTAGGTTAGGTTACGTTAGGTTAAGTTAGGTTAGGTTAGGTTAGGTTACGTTAGGTTAGGTTAGGTCAGGAAAGGTTAGGTTACGTTAGAATAGGTTAGGTTAGGTTAGGTTACGTTAGGTTAGGGTAAGTTAGGTTAGGTTTCGTTAGGTTAGGTTAGGTTAGGTTAGGTTAGGGTATGTTAGGTTAGGTTAGGTTAGGTTACGTTAGGTTAGGTTAGGTCAGGAAAGGTTAGGTTACGTTAGAATAGGTTAGGTTAGGTTAGGTTACGTTAGGTTAGGTTAAGTTAGGTTAGGTTAGGTTTGGTTAGGTTAGCTTAGGTTAGGTTAGGTTGGGTTGGGTTGGGTTAGGTTAGTTTAGGTTAGGTTAGGTTAGGTTAGGTTGGGTTGGGTTGGGTTAGGTTAGGTTAGGTTAGGTTAGGTAAGGTTATGTTAGGTTAGGTTAGGTTACGTTAGGTTAAGGTATGAACCGTCGTAAAACCGCATTAAACAGTGTCACTTAGTGAGATGCAGTGTTTTTCACCTTTACAAGTTGGGAACTGTGATATCTAATGTGAAAGCGCTTGAAACCGTCGTATTGTTGTAGAAAGCAATGTAAAGTAGCGAGTAAAACGTTTTCTAACGATAGAAGTGCGAAGGTTATGTTAGGTTGAGTTATGTTAGTTTAAGCTAGGTAGCGTCGTGAAACTACCAAAAACAACGTCATCTAACGAGATAGTGTTGTTTTATTGCGAGTACTAAACTGCGATAGGTGAAATGTTGTGAAAGCACACAAAACGGCATGAACAAGCCAAATACTGCGTGTTGTACCGTTACAAGTGCGAAACTGCTATGTTGTGATATTCTCGTTAAAGCGCATGCAAGCATCGTGAATCCTTAAAGAACGATGTCATTTAGCGAGATACAGCATTCTGTACTGCAATAAGTTGGTGAAAAACTGTGAGGTTATGCAAATATCCTAATTGTGAACGAAACAGTGTAATAGAGCGTTTTTTAATACAAGTGCGAATGTTAGGTTAGGTTAAGATATGAACCGTCGTAAAACCGCATTAAACAATGTCACTTAGTGAGATGCAGTGTTTTTCACCATTACAAGTCGGGAACTGCGATATCTAATGTGAAAGCGCTTGCAAACGTCGTTAGGTTAGGTTAGGTTAGGTTACGTTAGGTTAGGTTAGGTTAGGTTTGGTTAGGTTAGGTTAGGTTAGGTTAGGTTAGGTTAGGGATGTTAGGTAAGGTTTGGTTAGGTTAGGTTAGGTTAGGTTTGGTTAGGTAAAGTTAGGTTAGGTTAAGATATGAACCGCGCTAAAACCGCATTAAACAATGTCACTTAGTGTGATGCTGTGTTTTTCACCATTACAAGTCGGGAACTGCGATATCTAATGCGAAAGCGCTTGCAAACGTCGTTAGGTTAGGTTAGGTTAGGTTAGGTTACGTTAGGTTAGGTTTGGTTAGGTTAGGTTAGGTTAGGTTAGGTTATGTTAGGTTAGGTTGGGTTAGGTTAGGTTAGGTTAGGTTAGGTTAGGTTAAGATATGAACCGCGCTAAAACCACATTAAACAATGTCACTTAGTGAGATGCAGTGTTTTTCACCTTTACAAGTTGGGAACTGCGATATCTATTGTGAAAGCGCATGAAACCGTCGTAATATTGTAGAAAACATTGTAAAGTGGTGAGTAAAACGTTTTCTAACGATAGAAGTGCGAAGGTTAGGTTAGGTTAGGTTAGTTTAAGCTAGGTAGCGTCGTGAAACTACCAAAAACGACGTCATCTAACGAGATAGTGTTGTTTTATAGCGAGTATTAAACTGCGATAGGTGAAATGTTGTGAAAGCACACAAAACGGCATGAACAGCCAAATACTGCGTGTTCTACCGTTACAAGTGCGAAACTGCTATATTGTGATATTCTCGTTAAAGCGCATGCAAGTATCGTGAAACCTTAAAGAACGATGTCATTTAGCGAGATACAGCGTTCTGAACTCTAATAAGTTGGTGAGAAACTGTGAGGTCAAGCAAATATCGTAATTGTGAACGAAACAGTGTAATTGAGCGTATTTAGATACAAGTGCGAATGTTAGGTTAGGTTGAGATATCAACCGTCGTAAAACCGCATTAAACAATGTCACTTAGTGAGATGTAGTGTTTTTCAACATTACAAGTCGGGAACTACGATATCTAATGTGAAAGCGCATGAAACCGTCGTAATCTTGTAGAAAACATTGTAAAGTTGCGAGTAAAACGTTTTCTAACGATAGAAGTGCGAAGGTTAGCTTGAGTTATGTTAGTTTAAGCTATGTAGCGTCGTGAGACCACCAAAAAGGACGTCAACTAACGAGATAGCGTTGTTTTATTGCATGTACGTAACTGCAATAGGTGAAATGTTGTGAAAGTACACAAAACGGCTTGAACAAGCCAGATACTGCGTGTTGTACCGTTACAAGTGCGAAACTGCTATAATGTGATATTCTTGTTAAAGCGCATGCAAGCATCGTGAAACCTTAAAGAACGATGTCATTTAGCGAGATACAGCGTTCTGTACTGCAATAAGTTGGTGAAAAACTGTGAGGTTATGCAAATATCGTAATTGTGAACGAAACAGTGTAATAGAGCGTTTTTCAATACAAGTACGAATGTTAGGTTAGGTTAAGATATGAACCGTCGTAAAACCGCATTAAACAATGTCACTTAGTGAGATGCAGTGTTTTTCACCATTACAAGTCGGGAACTGCGATATCTAATGTGAAAGCGCTTGCAAACGTCGTTAGGTTAGGTTAGGTTAGGTTAGGTTAGGTTAGGTTAGGTTACGTTAGGTTAGGTTTGGTTAGGTTAGGTTAGGTTAGGTTATGTTAGGTTAGGTTGGGTTAGGTTAGGTTACGTTACGTTAGGTTAAGGTATGAACCGTTGTAAAACCGCAATAAACAGTGTCACTTAGTGAGATGCAGTGTTTTTCACCTTTACAAGTTGGGAACTGCGATATCTAATGTGAAAGCGCTTGAAACCGTCGTAATGTTGTAGAAAGCAATGTAAAGTAGCGAGTAAAACGTTTTCTAACGATAGAAGTGCGAAGGTTATGTTAGGTTGAGTTATGTTAGTTTAAGCTAGGTAGCGTCGTGAAACCACCAAAAACGACGTAATCTAACGAGATAGTGTTGTTTTATTGCGAGTACGAAACTGCGATAGGTAAAATGTGAAAGCACACAAAACGGCATGAACAAGCCAAATACTGCGTGTTGTACCGTTACAAGTGCGAAACTGCTATGTTTTGACATTCTCGGTAAAGCGCATGCAAGTATCGTGAAACCTTAAAGAACGATGTCATTTAGCGAGATACAGCGTTCTGTACTGTAATAAGTTGGTGAGAAACTGTGAGGTCAAGCAAATATCGTAATTGTGAACGAAACAGTGTAATTGAGCGTGTTAAGATACAAGTGCGAATGTTAGGTTAGGTTGACATATCAACCGTCGTAAAACCGCAATAAACAATGTCACTTAGTGAGATGTAGTGTTTTTCAACATTACAAGTCGGGAACTACGATATCTAATGTGAAAGCGCATGAAACCGTCGTAATCTTGTAGAAAACATTGTAAAGTTGCGAGTAAAACGTTTTCTAACGATAGAAGTGCGAAGGTTAGGTTAGGTTAGGTTAGTTTAAGCTAGGTAGCTTCGTGAAACTACCAAAAACGACGTCATCTAACGAGATAGTGTTGTTTTATAAGGAGTATTAAACTGCGATAGGTGAAATGTTGTGAAAGCACACAAAACGGCATGAACAAGCCAAATACTGCGTGTTCTACCGTTACAAGTGGGAAACTGCGATATTGTGATATTCTCGTTAAAGCGCATGCAAGCGTCGTGAAACCTTAAAGAACAATGTCATTTAGCGAGATACAACGTTCTGTACTGCAATAAGTTGGTGAAAAACTGTGAGGTTATGGAAATATGGTAATTGTGAACAAAACAGTGTAATAGAGCGGTTTTAGATACAAGTGCGAATGTTAGGTTAGGTTAAGATATGAACCGTCGTAAAACCGCATTAAACAATGTCAATTAGTGAGATGCAGTGTTTTTCACCATTAAAAGTAGGGAACTGCGATATCTAATGTGAAAGCGCTTGCAACCGTCGTTAGGTTAGGTTAGGTTAGGTTAGGTTAGGTTAGGTTTTGTTAGGTTAGGTTAGGTTAGGTTATGTTAGATTAGGTTAGGTTGGGTTGAGTTGGGTTAGGTTAGGTTAGGTTAGGTTAGGTTGGGTTAGGTTAGGTTAGGTTACGTTAGGTTAGGTTAGGTTACGTTAGGTTAGGTTAGGTTAGGTTACGTTAGGTTAGGTTAGGTTAGGTAAGGATAATTTGGTTAGGTTAGGTAAGGTTAGGTTAGGTTAGGTTAGGTTGGGTTGGGTGTTGTTGGTTTGGGTTGGGTTGGGTAGGGTTAGGTTGGGTTAGGTTAGGTTAGGTTACGTTAGGTTAGGTTAGGTTAGGTTAGGTTAGGTTATGTTAGGTTAGGTTAGGTTAGGTTACGTTAGGTTAGGTTAGGTCAGGAAAGGTTAGGTTACGTTAGAATAGGTTAGGTTAGGTTAGGTTACGTTAGGTTAGGTTAAGTTAGGTTAGGTTTCGTTAGGTTAGGTTAGGTTAGGTTAGGGTATGTTAGGTTAGGTTAGGTTAGGTTACGTTAGGTTAGGTTAGGTCAGGAAAGGTTAGGTTACGTTAGAATAGGTTAGGTTAGGTTAGGTTACGTTAGGTTAGGGTAAGTTAGGTTAGGTTAGGTTTGGTTAGGTTAGCTTAGGTTAGCTTAGGTTGGGTTGGGTTGGGTTAGGTTAGTTTAGGTTAGGTTAGGTTAGGTTGGGTTGGGTTGGGTTAGGTTAGGTTAGGTTAGGTTAGGTAAGGTTATGTTAGGTTAGGTTAGGTTACGTTAGGTTAAGGTATGAACCGTCGTAAAACCGCATTAAACAATGTCACTTAGTGAGATGCAGTGTTTTTCACCTTTACAAGTTGGGAACTGTGATATCTAATGTGAAAGCGCTTGAAACCGTCGTATTGTTGTAGAAAGCAATGTAAAGTAGCGAGTAAAACGTTTTCTAACGATAGAAGTGCGAAGGTTATGTTAGGTTGAGTTATGTTAGTTTAAGCTAGGTAGCGTCGTGAAACTACCAAAAACAACGTCATCTAACGAGATAGTGTTGTTTTATTGCGAGTACTAAACTGCGATAGGTGAAATGTTGTGAAAGCACACAAAACGGCATGAACAAGCCAAATACTGCGTGTTGTACCGTTACAAGTGCGAAACTGCTATGTTGTGATATTCTCGTTAAAGCGCATGCAAGCATCGTGAAACCTTAAAGAACGATGTCATTTAGCGAGATACAGCGTTCTGTACTGCAATAAGTTGGTGAAAAACTGTGAGGTTATGCAAATATCCTAATTGTGAACGAAACAGTGTAATAGAGCGTTTTTTAATACAAGTGCGAATGTTAGGTTAGGTTAAGATATGAACCGTCGTAAAACCGCATTAAACAATGTCACTTAGTGAGATGCAGTGTTTTTCACCATTACAAGTCGGGAACTGCGATATCTAATGTGAAAGCGCTTGCAAACGTCGTTAGGTTAGGTTAGGTTAGGTTAGGTTAGGTTAGGTTACGTTAGGTTAGGTTAGGTTAGGTTTGGTTAGGTTAGGTTAGGTTAGGTTAGGTTAGGGATGTTAGGTAAGGTTTGGTTAGGTTAGGTTAGGTTAGGTTGGGTTAGGTAAGGTTAGGTCAGGTTAAGATATGAACCGCGCTAAAACCGCATTAAACAATGTCACTTAGTGAGATGCTGTGTTTTTCACCATTACAAGTCGGGAACTGCGATATCTAATGCGAAAGCGCTTGCAAACGTCGTTAGGTTAGGTTAGGTTAGGTTAGGTTACGTTAGGTTAGGTTTGGTTAGGTTAGGTTAGGTTAGGTTAGGTTAGGTTAGGTTATGTTAGGTTAGGTTGGGTTAGGTTAGGTTAGGTTAGGTTAGGTTAGGTTAGGTTAAGATATGAACCGCGCTAAAACCACATTAAACAATGTCACTTAGTGAGATGCAGTGTTTTTCACCTTTACAAGTTGGGAACTGCGATATCTATTGTGAAAGCGCATGAAACCGTCGTAATATTGTAGAAAACATTGTAAAGTGGTGAGTAAAACGTTTTCTAACGATAGAAGTGCGAAGGTTAGGTTAGGTTAGGTTAGTTTAAGCTAGGTAGCGTCGTGAAACTACCAAAAACGACGTCATCTAACGAGATAGTGTTGTTTTATAGCGAGTATTAAACTGCGATAGGTGAAATGTTGTGAAAGCACACAAAACGGCATGAACAGCCAAATACTGCGTGTTCTACGGTTACAAGTGCGAAACTGCTATATTGTGATATTCTCGTTAAAGCGCATGCGAGCATCGTGAAACCTTAAAGAACAATGTCATTTAGCGAGATACAACGTTCTGTACTGCAATAAGTTGGTGAAAAACTGTGAGGTTATGCAAATATTGTAATTGTGAACAAAACAGTGTAATAGAGCGTTTTTAGATACAAGTGCGAATGTTAGGTTAGGTTAAGATGTGAACCGTCATAAAACCGCATTAAACAATGTCACTTAGTGAGATGTAGTGTTTTTCAACATTACAAGTCGGGAACTACGATATCTAATGTGAAAGCGCATGAAACCGTCGTAATCTTGTAGAAAACATTGTAAAGTGGTGAGTAAAACGTTTTCTAACGATAGAAGTGCGAAGGTTAGGTTAGTTTGAGCTAGGTAGCGTCGTGAAACCGCCAAAAACGATGTCATCTAACGAGATAGTGTTGTTTTATTGCGAGTACGAAACTGCGATAGGTGAAATATTGGGAAAGCACACAAAATGGCATGAAATAGCCAGATACTGCGTCTTGTGCCGTTACAAGTGCGAAACTGCTTTATTGTGATATTCTCGTTAAAGCGCATGCAAGTATCGTGAAACCTTAAAGAACGATGTCATTTAGCGAGATACAGCGTTCTGAACTGTAATAAGTTGGTGAGAAACTGTGAGGTCAAGCAAATATCGTAATTGTGAACGAAACAGTGTAATTGAGCGTATTTAGATACAAGTGCGAATGTTAGGTTAGGTTGAGATATCAACCGTCGTAAAACCGCATTAAACAATGTCACTTAGTGAGATGTAGTGTTTTTCAACATTACAAGTCGGGAACTACGATATCTAATGTGAAAGCGCATGAAACCGTCGTAATCTTGTAGAAAACATTGTAAAGTTGCGAGTAAAACGTTTTCTAACGATAGAAGTGCGAAGGTTAGCTTGAGTTATGTTAGTTTAAGCTATGTAGCGTCGTGAGACCACCAAAAAGGACGTCAACTAACGAGATAGCGTTGTTTTATTGCATGTACGTAACTGAAATAGGTGAAATGTTGTGAAAGTACACAAAACGGCTTGAACAAGCCAGATACTGCGTGTTGTACCGTTACAAGTGCGAAACTGCTATAATGTGATATTCTTGTTAAAGCGCATGCAATCATCGTGAAACCTTAAAGAATGATGTCATTTAGCGAGATACAGCGTTCTGTACTGCAATAAGTTGGTGAAAAACTGTGAGGTTATGCAAATATCGTAATTGTGAACGAAACAGTGTAATAGAGCGTTTTTCCATACAAGTACGAATGTTAGGTTAGGTTAAGATATGAACCGTCGTAAAACCGCATTAAACAATGTCACTTAGTGAGATGCAGTGTTTTTCACCATTACAAGTCGGGAACTGCGATATCTAATGTGAAAGCGCTTGCAAACGTCGTTAGGTTAGGTTAGGTTAGGTTAGGTTAGGTTTGGTTATGTTAGGTTAGGTTATGTTAGGTTAGGTTGGGTTAGGTTAGGTTAGGTTAGGTTAGGTTAAGATACGAACCGCGCTAAAACCGCATTAAACAATGTCACTTAGTGAGATGCAGTGTTTTTCACCTTTACAAGTTGGGAACTGCGATATCTAATGTGAAAGCGCTTGAAACCGTCGTAATGTTGTAGAAAGCAATGTAAAGTAGCGAGTAAAACGTTTTCTAACGATAGAAGTGCGAAGGTTATGTTAGGTTGAGTTATGTTAGTTTAAGCTAGGTAGCGTCGTGAAACCACCAAAAACGACGTCATCTAACGAGATAGTGTTGTTTATTGCGAGTACGAAACTGCGATAGGTAAAATGTTGTGAAAGCACACAAAACGGCATGAACAAGCCAAATACTGCGTGTTGTACCGTTACAAGTGCGAAACTGCTATGTTGTGACATTCTCGGTAAAGCGCATGCAAGTATCGTGAAACCTTAAAGAACGATGTCATTTAGCGAGATACAGCGTTCTGTACTGTAATACGTTGGTGAGAAACTGTGAGGTCAAGCAAATATCGTAATTGTGAACGAAACAGTGTAATTGAGCGTCTTTAGATACAAGTGCAAATGTTAGGTTAGGTTGACATATCAACCATCGTAAAACCGCATTAAACAATGTCACTTAGTGATATGTAGTGTTTTTCAACATTACAAGTCGGGAACTACGATATCTAATGTGAAAGCGCTTGAAACCGTCGTAATCTTGTAGAAAACATTGTAAAGTTGCGAGTAAAACGTTTTCTAACGATAGAAGTGCGAAGGTTAGGTTAGGTTAGGTTAGTTTAGGCTAGGTAGCGTCGTGAAACTACCAAAAACGACGTCATCTAAAGAGATAGTGTTGTTTTATTGCGAGTATTAAACTGCGATAGGTGAAATGTTGTGAAAGCACACAAAACGGCATGAACAAGCCAAATACCGCGTGTTCTACCGATACAAGTGCGAAACTGCTATATTGTGATATTCTCGTTAAAGCGCATGCAAGCATCGTGAAACCTTAAAGAACAATGTCATTTAGCGAGATACAGCGTTCTGTACTGCAATAAGTTGGTGAAAAACTGTGAGGTTATGCAAATATCGTAATTGTGAACGAAACAGTGTAATAGAGCGTTTTTCCATACAAGTACGAATGTTAGGTTAGGGTAAGATATGAACCGTCGTAAAACCGCATTAAACAATGTCACTTAGTGAGATGCAGTGTTTTTCACCATTACAAGTCGGGAACTGCGATATCTAATGTGAAAGCGCTTGCAAACGTCGTTAGGTTAGGTTAGGTTAGGTTAGGTTAGGTTACGTTAGGTTAGGTTTGGTTATGTTGGGTTAGGTTAGGTTATGTTAGGTTAGGTTGGGTTAGGTTAGGTTAGGTTAGGTTAAGATACGAACCGCGCTAAAACCGCATTAAACAATGTCACTTAGTGAGATGCAGTGTTTTTCACCTTTACAAGTTGGGAACTGTGATATCTAATGTGAAAGCGCTTGAAACCGTCGTAATGTTGTAGAAAGCAATGTAAAGTAGCGAGTAAAACGTTTTCTAACGATAGAAGTGCGAAGGTTATGTTAGGTTGAGTTATGTTAGTTTAAGCTAGGTAGCGTCGTGAAACCACCAAAAACGACGTCATCTAACGAGATAGTGTTGTTTATTGCGAGTACGAAACTGCGATAGGTAAAATGTTGTGAAAGCACACAAAACGGCATGAACAAGCCAAATACTTCGTGTTGTACCGTTACAAGTGCGAAACTGCTATGTTGTGACATTCTCGGTAAAGCGCATGCAAGTATCGTGAAACCTTAAAGAACGATGTCATTTAGCGAGATACAGCGTTCTGTACTGTAATAAGTTGGTGAGAAACTGTGAGGTCAAGCAAATATCGTAATTGTGAACGAAACAGTGTAATTGAGCGTCTTTAGATACAAGTGCGAATGTTAGGTTAGGTTAAGATATGAACCGTCGTAAAACCGCATTAAACAATGTCAATTAGTGAGATGCAGTGTTTTTCACCATTAAAAGTCGGGAACTGCGATATCTAATGTGAAAGCGCTTGCAACCGTCGTTAGGTTAGGTTAGGTTAGGTTAGGTTAGGTTTTGTTAGGTTAGGTTAGGTTAGGTTAGGTTAGATTAGGTTAGGTTGGGTTGAGTTGGGTTAGGTTAGGTTAGGTTAGGTTGGGTTAGGTTAGGTTAGGTTAGGTTACGTTAGGTTAGGTTAGGTTAGGTTAGGTTACGTTAGGTTAGGTTAGGTTAGGTAAGGATAATTTGGTTAGGTTAGGTAAGGTTAGGTTAGGTTAGGTTAGGTTGGGTTGGGTGTTGTTGGGTTGGGTTGGGTTGGGTTAGGTTGGGTTAGGTTAGGTTAGGTTACGTTAGGTTAGGTTAGGATAGGTTAGGTTACGTTAGGTTATGTTAGGTCAGGTTAGGTTAGGTTACGTTAGGTTAGGTTAGGTTAGGTTAGGTTACGTTAGAATAGGTTAGGTTAGGTTAGGTTAGGTTTGGTTAGGTTAGCTTAGGTTAGGTTAGGTTGGGTTGGGTTGGGTTAGGTTAGGTTAGGTTAGGTTAGGTTGGGTTAGGTTAGTTTAGGTTAGGTTAGGTTAGGTTAGGTTGGGTTGGGTTGGGTTAGGTTAGGTTAGGTTAGGTAAGGTTAGGTTAGGTTAGGTTAGGTTACGTTAGGTTAAGGTATGAACCGTCGTAAAACCGCAATAAACAATGTCACTTAGTGAGATGTAGTGTTTTTCAACATTACAAGTCGGGAACTACGATATCTAATGTGAAAGCGCAAGAAACCGTCGTATTGTTGTAGAAAGCAATGTAAAGTAGCGAGTAAAACGTTTTCTAACGATAGAAGTGCGAAGGTTAGGTTAGGTTAGGTTAGTTTAAGCTAGGTAGCGTCGTGAAATTACCAAAAACGACGTCATCTAACGAGATAGTGTTGTTTTATAGCGAGTATTAAACTGCGATAGGTGAAATGTTGTGAAAGCACACAAAACGGCATGAACAAGCCAAATACTGCGTGTTCTACCGTTACAAGTGCGAAACTGCTATATTGTGATATTCTCGTTAAAGCGCATGCAAGCATCGTGAAACCTTAAAGAACAATGTCATTTAGCGAGATACCACGTTCTGTACTGCAATAAGTTGGTGAGAAACTGTGAGGTTATGCAAATATGGTAATTGTGAACAAAACAGTGTAATAGAGCGTTTTTAGATACCAGTGCGAATGTTAGGTTAGGTTAAGATATGAACCGTCGTAAAACCGCATTAAACAAATGTCAATTAGTGAGATGCAGTGTTTTTCACCATTAAAAGTCGGGAACTGCGATATCTAATGTGAAAGCGCTTGCAACCGTCGTTAGGTTAGGTTAGGTTAGGTTAGGTTTGGTTAGGTTAGGTTAGGTTAGGTTAGGTTAGATTAGGTTAGGTTGGGTTGAGTTGGGTTAGGTTAGGTTAGGTTAGGTTAGGTTGGGTTAGGTTAGGTTAGGTTAGGTTACGTTAGGTTAGGTTAGGTTAGGTTAGGTTAGGTTAGGTTAGGTTACGTTAGGTTAGGTTAGGTTAGGTAAGGATAATTTGGTTAGGTTAGGTAAGGTTAGGTTAGGTTAGGTTAGGTTGGGTTGGGTGTTGTTGGGTTGGGTTGGGTTGGGTTAGGTTGGGTTAGGTTAGGTTAGGTTACGTTAGGCTAGGTTAGGTTAGGTTAGGTTACGTTAGGTAATGTTAGGTTAGGTTAGGTTACGTTAGGTTAGGTTAGGTCAGGTAAGGTTAGGTTACGTTAGAATAGGTTAGGTTAGGTTAGGTTACGTTAGGTTAGGTTAAGTTAGGTTAGGTTAGGTTTGGTTAGGTTAGGTTAGGTTAGCTTAGGTTAGGTTAAGTTGGGTTGGGTTGGGTTAGGTTGGGTTAGGTTAGGTTAGGTTAGGTTAGGTTGGGTTAGGTTAGTTTAGGTTAGGTTAGGTTAGGTTAGGTTGGGTCGGGTTGGGTTAGGTTAGGTTAGGTTAGGTTACGTTAGGTTAAGGTATGAACCATCGTAAAACCGCATTAAACAATGTCACTTAGTGAGATGCAGTGTTTTTCACCTTTACAAGTTGGGAACTGTGATATCTAATGTGAAAGCGCTTGAAACCGTCGTAATGTTGTAGAAAGCAATGTAAAGTAGCGAGTAAAACGTTTTCTAACGATAGAAGTGCGAAGGTTATGTTAGGTTGAGTTATGTTAGTTTAAGCTAGGTAGCGTCGTGAAACTACCAAAAACAACGTCATCTAACGAGATAGTGTTGTTTTATTGCGAGTACGAAACTGCGATAGGTGAAATGTTGTGAAAGCACACAAAACGGCATGAACAAGCCAAATACTGCGTGTTGTACCGTTACAAGTGCGAAACTGCTATGTTGTGATATTCTCGTTAAAGCGCATGCAAGCATCGTGAAACCTTAAAGAACGATGTCATTTAGCGAGATACAGCGTTCTGAACTCTAATAAGTTGGTGAGAAACTGTGAAGTCAAGCAAATATCGTAATTGTGAACGAAACAGTGTAATTGAGCGTATTTAGATACAAGTGCGAATGTTAGGTTAGGTTGAGATATCAACCGTCGTAAAACCGCATTAAACAATGTCACTTAGTGAGATGTAGTGTTTTTCAACATTACAAGTCGGGAACTACGATATCTAATGTGAAAGCGCATGAAACCGTCGTAATCTTGTAGAAAACATTGTAAAGTTGCGAGTAAAACGTTTTCTAACGATAGAAGTGCGAAGGTTAGCTTGAGTTATGTTAGTTTAAGCTATGTAGCGTCGTGAGACCACCAAAAAGGACGTCAACTAACGAGATAGCGTTGTTTTATTGCATGTACGTAACTGCAATAGGTGAAATGTTGTGAAAGTACACAAAACGGCTTGAACAAGCCAGATACTGCGTGTTGTACCGTTACAAGTGCGAAACTGCTATAATGTGATATTCTTGTTAAAGCGCATGCAAGCATCGTGAAACCTTAAAGAACGATGTCATTTAGCGAGATACAGCGTTCTGTACTGCAATAAGTTGGTGAAAAACTGTGAGGTTATGCAAATATCGTAATTGTGAACGAAACAGTGTAATAGAGCGTTTTTCCATACAAGTACGAATGATAGGTTAGGTTAAGATATGAACCGTCGTAAAACCGCATTAAACAATGTCACTTAGTGAGATGCAGTGTTTTTCACCATTACAAGTCGGGAACTGCGATATCTAATGTGAAAGCGCTTGCAAACGTCGTTAGGTTAGGTTAGGTTAGGTTAGGTTAGGTTAGGTTAGGTTACGTTAGGTTAGGTTTGGTTAGGTTAGGTTAGGTTAGGTTATGTTAGGTTAGGTTGGGTTAGGTTAGGTTAGGTTACGTTAGGTTAAGGTATGAACCGTTGTAAAACCGCAATAAACAATGTCACTTAGTGAGATGCAGTGTTTTTCACCTTTACAAGTTGGGAACTGCGATATCTAATGTGAAAGCGCTTGAAACCGTCGTAATGTTGTAGAAAGATATGTAAAGTAGCGAGTAAAACGTTTTCTAACGATAGAAGTGCGAAGGTTATGTTAGGTTGAGTTATGTTAGTTTAAGCTAGGTAGCGTCGTGAAACCACCAAAAACGACGTCATCTAACGAGATAGTGTTGTTTTATTGCGAGTACGAAACTGCGATAGGTAAAATGTGAAAGCACACAAAACGGCATGAACAAGCCAAATACTGCGTGTTGTACCGTTACAAGTGCGAAACTGCTATGTTTTGACATTCTCGGTAAAGCGCATGCAAGTATCGTGAAACCTTAAAGAACGATGTCATTTAGCGAGATACAGCGTTCTGTACTGTAATAAGTTGGTGAGAAACTGTGAGGTCAAGCAAATATCGTAATTGTGAACGAAACAGTGTAATTGAGCGTCTTTAGATACAAGTGCGAATGTTAGGTTAGGTTGACATATCAACCGTCGTAAAACCGCATTAAACAATGTCACTTAGTGAGATGTAGTGTTTTTCAACATTACAAGTCGGGAACTACGATATCTAATGTGAAAGCGCATGAAACCGTCGTAATCTTGTAGAAAACATTGTAAAGTTGCGAGTAAAACGTTTTCTAACGATAGAAGTGTGAAGGTTAGGTTAGGTTAGGTTAGTTTAAGCTAGGTAGCGTCGTGAAACTACCAAAAACGACGTCACCTAACGAGATAGTGTTGTTTTATAGCGAGTAATAAACTGCGATAGGTGAAATGTTGTGAAAGCACACAAAACGGCATGAACAAGCCAAATACTGCGTGTTTTACCGTTACAAGTGCGAAACTGCTATATTGTGATATTCTCGTTAAAGCGCATGCAAGCATCGTGAAACCTTAAAGAACAATGTCTTTAGCGAGATACAACGTTCTGTACTGCAATAAGTTGGTGAAAAACTGTGAGTTTATGCAAATATGGTAATTGTGAACAAAACAGTGTAATAGAGCGTTTTTAGATACAAGTGCGAATGTTAGGTTAGGTTAAGATATGAACCGTCGTAAAACCGCATTAAACAATGTCAATTAGTGAGATGCAGTGTTATTCACCATTAAAAGTCGGGAACTGCGATATCTAATGTGAAAGCGCTTGCAACCGTCGTTAGGTTAGGTTAGGTTAGGTTAGGTTTTGTTAGGTTAGGTTAGGTTAGGTTAGGTTAGATTAGGTTAGGTTGGGTTGAGTTGGGTTAGGTTAGGTTAGGTTAGGTTGGGTTAGGTTTGGTTAGGTTAGGTTAGGTTACGTTAGCTTAGGTTAGGTTACGTTAGGTTAGGTTAGGTTAGGTTAGGTTACGTTAGGTTAGGTTAGGTTAGGTAAGGATAATTTGGTTAGGTTAGGTAAGGTTAGGTTAGGTTGGGTTGGGTGTTGTTGGGTTGGGTTGGGTTAGGTTAGGTTAGGTTACGTTAGGTTAGGTTAGGTTAGGTTAGGTTACGTTAGATTATGTTAGGTTAGGTTAGGTTAGGTTACGTTAGGTTAGGTTAGGTCAGGAAAGATTAGGTTACGTTAGAATAGGTTAGGTTAGGTTAGGTTACGTTAGGTTAGGTTAAGTTAGGTTAGGTTAGGTTTGGTTAGGTTAGCTTAGGTTAGGTTAGGTTGGGTTGGGTTGGGTTAGGTTAGGTTAGGTTAGGTTAGGTTGGGTTAGGTTAGTTTAGGTTAGGTTAGGTTAGGTTAGGTTGGGTTGGGTTGGGTTAGGTTAGGTTAGGTTAGGTTAGGTTAGGTAAGGTTAGGTTAGGTTAGGTTACGTTAGGTTAAGGTATGAACCGTCGTAAAACCGCATTAAACAATGTCACTTAGTGAGATGTAGTGTTTTTCAACATTACAAGTCGGGAACTACGATATCTAATGTGAAAGCGCAAGAAACCGTCGTATTGTTGTAGAAAGCAATGTAAAGTAGCGAGTAAAACGTTTTCTAACGATAGAAGTGCGAAGGTTAGGTTAGGTTAGGTTAGTTTAAGCTAGGTAGCGTCGTGAAATTACCAAAAACGACGTCATCTAACGAGATAGTGTTGTTTTATAGCGAGTATTAAACTGCGATAGGTGAAATGTTGTGAAAGCACACAAAACGGCATGAACAAGCCAAATACTGCGTGTTCTACCGTTACAAGTGCGAAACTGCTATATTGTGATATTCTCGTTAAAGCGCATGCAAGCATCGTGAAACCTTAAAGAACAATGTCATTTAGCGAGATACAACGTTCTGTACTGCAATAAGTTGGTGAGAAACTGTGAGGTTATGCAAATATGGTAATTGTGAACAAAACAGTGTAATAGAGCGTTTTTAGATACAAGTGCGAATGTTAGGTTAGGTTAAGATATGAACCGTCGTAAAACCGCATTAAACAAATGTCAATTATTGAGATGCAGTGTTTTTCACCATTAAAAGTCGGGAACTGCGATATCTAATGTGAAAGCGCTTGCAACCGTCGTTAGGTTAGGTTAGGTTAGGTTAGGTTAGGTTAGGTTAGGTTAGGTTAGGTTAGGTTGGGTTGAGTTGGGTTAGGTTAGGTTAGGTTAGGTTAGGTTAGGTTAGGTTGGGTTAGGTTAGGTTAGGTTAGGTTACGTTAGGTTAGGTTAGGTTACGTTAGGTTAGGTTAGGTTAGGTTACGTTAGGTTAGGTTAGGTTAGGTAAGGATAATTTGGTTAGGTTAGGTAAGGTTAGGTTAGGTTAGGTTAGGTTGGGTTGGGTGTTGTTGGGTTGGGTTGGGTTGGGTTAGGTTGGGTTAGGTTAGGTTAGGTTACGTTAGGCTAGGTTAGGTTAGGTTAGGTTACGTTAGGTAATGTTAGGTTAGGTTAGGTTACGTTAGGTTAGGTTAGGTCAGATAAGGTTAGGTTACGTTAGAATAGGTTAGGTTAGGTTAGGTTACGTTAGGTTAGGTTAAGTTAGGTTAGGTTAGGTTTGGTTAGGTTAGGTTAGGTTAGGTTAGGTTAGCTTAGGTTAGGTTAGGTTGGGTTGGGTTGGGTTAGGTTGGGTTAGGTTAGGTTGGGTCGGGTTGGGTTAGGTTAGGTTAGGTTAGGTAAGGTTAGGTTAGGTTAGGTTAGGTTACGTTAGGTTAAGGTATGAACCATCGTAAAACCGCATTAAACAATGTCACTTAGTGAGATGCAGTGTTTTTCACCTTTACAAGTTGGGAACTGTGATATCTAATGTGAAAGCGCTTGAAACCGTCGTAATGTTGTAGAAAGCAATGTAAAGTAGCGAGTAAAACGTTTTCTAACGATAGAAGTGCGAAGGTTATGTTAGGTTGAGTTATGTTAGTTTAAGCTAGGTAGCGTCGTGAAACTACCAAAAACAACGTCATCTAACGAGATAGTGTTGTTTTATTGCGAGTACGAAACTGCGATAGGTGAAATGTTGTGAAAGCACACAAAACGGCATGGACAAGCCAAATACTGCGTGTTGTACCGTTACAAGTGCGAAACTGCTATGTTGTGATATTCTCGTTAAAGCGCATGCAAGCATCGTGGAACCTTAAAGAACAATGTCATTTAGCGAGATACAGCGTCCTGTACTGCAATAAGTTGGTGAAAAACTGTGAGGTTATGCAAATATCCTAATTGTGAACGAAACAGTGTAATAGAGCGTTTTTTAATACAAGTGCGAATGTTAGGTTAGGTTAAGATATGAACCGTCGTAAAACCGCATTAAACAATGTCACTTAGTGAGATGCAGTTTTTTTCACCATTACAAGTCGGGAACTGCGATATCTAATGTGAAAGCGCTTGCAAACGTCGTTAGGTTAGGTTAGGTTAGGTTACGTTAGGTTAGGTTAGGTTAGGTTAGGTTAGGTTAGGGTATGTTTGGTAAGGTTTGGTTAGGTTAGGTTAGGTTGGGTTAGGTAAGGTTAGGTTAGGTTAAGATATGAACCGAGCTAAAACCGCATTAAACAATGTCACTTAGTGAGATGCTGTGTTTTTCACCATTACAAGTCGGGAACTGCGATATCTAATGTGAAAGCGCATGAAACCGTCGTAATCTTGCAGAAAACATTGTAAAGTAGCGAATAAAACGTTTTCTAACGATAGAAGTGCGAAGGTTCGGTTAGTTTGAGCTAGGTAGCGTCGTGAAACCGCCAAAAACGATGTCATCTAACGAGATAGTGTTGTTTTATTGCGAGTACGAAACTGCGATAGGTGAAATATTGGGAAAGCACACAAAATGGCATGAACTAGCCAGATACTGCGTCTTGTGCCGTTACAAGTGCGAAACTGCTTTAGTGTGATATTCTCGTTAAAGCGCATGCAAGTATCGTGAAACCTTAAAGAACGATGTCATTTAGCGAGATACAGCGTTCTGAACTCTAATAAGTTGGTGAGAAACTGTGAGGTCAAGCAAATATCGTAATTGTGAACGAAACAGTGTAATTGAGCGTATTTAGATACAAGTGCGAATGTTAGGTTAGGTTGAGATATCAACCGTCGTAAAACCGCATTAAACAATGTCACTTAGTGAGATGTAGTGTTTTTCAACATTACAAGTCGGGAACTACGATATCTAATGTGAAAGCGCATGAAACCGTCGTAATCTTGTAGAAAACATTGTAAAGTTGCGAGTAAAACGTTTTCTAACGATAGAAGTGCGAAGGTTAGCTTGAGTTATGTTAGTTTAAGCTATGTAGCGTCGTGAGACCACCAAAAAGGACGTCAACTAACGAGATAGCGTTGTTTTATTGCATGTACGTAACTGCAATAGGTGAAATGTTGTGAAAATACACAAAACGGCTTGAACAAGCCAGATACTGCGTGTTGTACCGTTACAAGTGCGAAACTGCTATAATGTGATATTCTTGTTAAAGCGCATGCAAGCATCGTGAAACCTTAAAGAACGATGTCATTTAGCGAGATACAGCGTTCTGTACTGCAATAAGTTGGTGAAAAACTGTGAGGTTATGCAAATATCGTAATTGTGAACGAAACAGTGTAATAGAGCGTTTTTCCATACAAGTACGAATGTTAGGTTAGGTCAAGATATGAACCGTCGTAAAACCGCATTAAACAATGTCACTTAGTGAGATGCAGTGTTTTTCACCATTACAAGTCGGGAACTGCGATATCTAATGTGAAAGCGCTTGCAAACGTCGTTAGGTTAGGTTAGGTTAGGTTAGGTTAGGTTAGGTTAGGTTACGTTAGGTTAGGTTTGGTTATGTTAGGTTAGGTTAGGTTATGTTAGGTTAGGTTGGGTTAGGTTAGGTTAGGTTAGGTTAGGTTAAGATACGAACCGCGCTAAAACCGCATTAAACAATGTCACTTAGTGAGATGCAGTGTTTTTCACCTTTACAAGTTGGGAACTGCGATATCTAATGTGAAAGCGCTTGAAACCGTCGTAATGTTGTAGAAAGCAATGTAAAGTAGCGAGTAAAACGTTTTCTAACGATAGAAGTGCGAAGGTTATGTTAGGTTGAGTTATGTTAGTTTAAGCTAGGTAGCGTCGTGAAACCACCAAAAACGACGTCATCTAACGAGATAGTGTTGTTTATTGCGAGTACGAAACTGCGATAGGTAAAATGTTGTGAAAGCACACAAAACGGCATGAACAAGCCAAATACTGCGTGTTGTACCGTTACAAGTGCGAAACTGCTATGTTGTGACATTATCGGTAAAGCGCATGCAAGTATCGTGAAACCTTAAAGAACGATGTCATTTAGCGAGATACAGCGTTCTGTACTGTAATAAGTTGGTGAGAAACTGTGAGGTCAAGCAAATATCGTAATTGTGAACGAAACAGTGTAATTGAGCGTCTTTAGATACAAGTGCGAATGTTGGGTTAGGTTGACATATCAACCATCGTAAAACCGCATTAAACAATGTCACTTAGTGATATGTAGTGTTTTTCAACATTACAAGTCGGGAACTACGATATATAATGTGAAAGCGCATGAAACCGTCGTAATCTTGTAGAAAACATTGTAAAGTTGCGAGTAAAACGTTTTCTAACGATAGAAGTGTGAAGGTTAGGTTAGGTTAGGTTAGTTTAGGCTAGGTAGCGTCGTGAAACTACCAAAAACGACGTCATCTAAAGAGATAGTGTTGTTTTATTGCGAGTATTAAACTGCGATAGGTGAAATGTTGTGAAAGCACACAAAACGGCATGAACAAGCCAAATACTGCGTGTTCTACCGTTACAAGTGCGAAACTGCTATATTGTGATATTCTCGTTAAAGCGCATGCAAGCATCGTGAAACCTTAAAGAACAATGTCATTTAGCGAGATACAGCGTTCTGTACTGCAATAAGTTGGTGAAAAACTGTGAGGTTATGCAAATATCGTAATTGTGAACGAAACAGTGTAATAGAGCGTTTTTCAATACAAGTACGAATGTTAGGTTAGGTTAAGATATGAACCGTCGTAAAACCGCATTAAACAATGTCACTTAGTGAGATGCAGTGTTTTTCACCATTACAAGTCGGGAACTGCGATATCTAATGTGAAAGCGCTTGCAAACGTCGTTAGGTTAGGTTAGGTTAGGTTAGGTTAGGTTAGGTTACGTTAGGTTAGGTTTGGTTAGGTTAGGTTAGGTTAGGTTATGTTAGGTTAGGTTGGGTTAGGTTAGGTTAGGTTACGTTAGGTTAAGGTATGAACCGTTGTAAAACCGCAATAAACAGTGTCACTTAGTGAGATGCAGTGTTTTTCACCTTTACAAGTTGGGAACTGCGATATCTAATGTGAAAGCGCTTGAAACCGTCGTAATGTTGTAGAAAGCAATGTAAAGTAGCGAGTAAAACGTTTTCTAACGATAGAAGTGCGAAGGTTAGGTTGAGTTATGTTAGTTTAAGCTAGGTAGCGTCGTGAAACCACCAAAAACGACGTCATCTAACGAGATAGTGTTGTTTTATTGCGAGTACGAAACTGCGATAGGTAAAATGTGAAAGCACACAAAACGGCATGAACAAGCCAAATACTGCGTGTTGTACTGTTACAAGTGCGAAACTGCTATGTTTTGACATTCTCGGTAAAGCGCATGCAAGTATCGTGAAACCTTAAAGAACGATGTCATTTAGCGAGATACAGCGTTCTGTACTGTAATAAGTTGGTGAGAAACTGTGAGGTCAAGCAAATATCGTAATTGTGAACGAAACAGTGTAATTGAGCGTCTTAAGATACAAGTGCGAATGTTAGGTTAAATTGACATATCAACCGTCGTAAAACCGCATTAAACAATGTCACTTAGTGAGATGTAGTGTTTTTCAACATTACAAGTCGGGAACTACGATATCTAATGTGAAAGCGCATGAAACCGTCGTAATCTTGTAGAAAACATTGTAAAGTTGCAAGTAAAACGTTTTCTAACGATAGAAGTGCGAAGGTTAGGTTAGGTTAGGTTAGTTTAAGCTAGGTAGCTTCGTGAAACTACCAAAAACGACGTCATCTAACGAGATAGTGTTGTTTTATAAGGAGTATTAAACTGCGATAGGTGAAATCTTGTGAAAGCACACAAAACGGCATGAACAAGCCAATTACTGCGTGTTCTACCGTTACAAGTGCGAAACTGCTATATTGTGATATTCTCGTTAAAGCGCATGCAAGCGTCGTGAAACCTTAAAGAACAATGTCATTTAGCGAGATACAACGTTCTGTACTGCAATAAGTTGGTGAAAAACTGTGAGGTTATGGAAATGTCGTAATTGTGAACGAAACAGTGTAATAGAGCGGTTTTAGATACAAGTGCGAATGTTAGGTTAGGTTAAGATATGAACCGTCGTAAAACCGCATTAAACAATGTCAATTAGTGAGATGCAGTGTTTTTCACCATTAAAAGTAGGGAACTGCGATATCTAATGTGAAAGCGCTTGCAACCGTCGTTAGGTTAGGTTAGGTTAGGTTAGGTTTTGTTAGGTTAGGTTAGGTTAGGTTAGGTTAGATTAGGTTAGGTTGGGTTGAGTTGGGTTAGGTTAGGTTAGGTTAGGTTAGGTTGGGTTAGGTTAGGTTAGGTTAGGTTACGTTAGGTTAGGTTAGGTTACGTTAGGTTAGGTTAGGTTAGGTTACGTTAGGTTAGGTTAGGTTAGGTAAGGATAATTTGGTTAGGTTAGGTAAGGTTAGGTTAGGTTAGGTTAGGTTGGGTTGGGTGTTGTTGGTTTGGGTTGGGTTGGGTTGGGTTAGGTTGGGTTAGGTTAGGTTAGGTTACGTTAGGTTAGTTAGGTTAGGTTAGGTTACGTTAGGTTAGGTTATGTTAGGTTAGGTTAGGTTACGTTAGGTTAGGTTAGGTCAGGAAAGGTTAGGTTACGTTAGAATAGGTTAGGTTAGGTTAGGTTACGTTAGGTTAGGTTAAGTTAGGTTAGGTTTCGTTAGGTTAGGTTAGGTTAGGTTAGGTTAGGGTATGTTAGGTTAGGTTAGGTTAGGTTACGTTAGGTTAGGTTAGGTCAGGAAAGGTTAGGTTACGTTAGAATAGGTTAGGTTAGGTTAGGTTACGTTAGGTTAGGTTAAGTTAGGTTAGGTTAGGTTTGGTTAGGTTAGCTTAGGTTAGGTTAGGTTGGGTTGGGTTTGGTTAGGTTAGGTTAGGTTAGGTTAGGTTGGGTTAGGTTAGTTTAGGTTAGGTTAGGTTAGGTTAGGTTGGGTTGGGTTGGGTTAGGTTAGGTTAGGTTAGGTAAGGTTATGTTAGGTTAGGTTAGGTTACGTTAGGTTAAGGTATGAACCGTCGTAAAACCGCATTAAACAATGTCACTTAGTGAGATGCAGTGTTTTTCACCTTTACAAGTTGGGAACTGTGATATCTAATGTGAAAGCGCTTGAAACCGACGTATTGTTGTAGAAAGCAATGTAAAGTAGCGAGTAAAACGTTTTCTAACGATAGAAGTGCGAAGGTTATGTTAGGTTGAGTTATGTTAGTTTAAGCTAGGTAGCGTCGTGAAACTACCAAAAACAACGTCATCTAACGAGATAGTGTTGTTTTCTTGCGAGTACGAAACTGCGATAGGTGAAATGTTGTGAAAGCACACAAAACGGCATGAACAAGCCAAATACTGCGTGTTGTACCGTTACAAGTGCGAAACTGCTATGTTGTGATATTCTCGTTAAAGCGCATGCAAGCATCGTGAAACCTTAAAGAACGATGTCATTTAGCGAGATACAGAGTTCTGTACTGCAATAAGTTGGTGAAAAACTGTGAGGTTATGCAAATATCCTAATTGTGAACGAAACAGTGTAATAGAGCGTTTTTTAATACAAGTGCGAATGTTAGGTTAGGTTAAGATATGAACCGTCGTAAAACCGCATTAAACAATGTCACTTAGTGAGATGCAGTGTTTTTCACCATTACAAGTCGGGAACTGCGATATCTAATGTGAAAGCGCTTGCAAACGTCGTTAGGTTAGGTTAGGTTAGGTTAGGTTAGGTTAGGTTAGGTTAGGTTACGTTAGGTTAGGTTAGGTTAGGTTTGGTTAGGTTAGGTTAGGTTAGGTTAGGTTAGGTTAGGGATGTTAGGTAAGGTTTGGTTAGGTTAGGTTAGGTTAGGTTGGGTTAGGTAAGGTTAGGTTAGGTTAAGATATGAACCGCGCTAAAACCGCAATAAACAATGTCACTTAGTGAGATGCTGTGTTTTTCACCATTACAAGTCGGGAACTGCGATATCTAATGCGAAAGCGCTTGCAAACGTCGTTAGGTTAGGTTAGGTTAGGTTAGGTTAGGTTACGTTAGGTTAGGTTTGGTTAGGTTAGGTTAGGTTAGGTTATGTTAGGTTAGGTTAGGTTAGGTTGGGTTAGGTAAGGTTAGGTTAGGTTAAGATATGAACCGCGCTAAAACCGCATTAAACAATGTCACTTAGTGAGATGCTGTGTTTTTCACCATTACAAGTCGGGAACTGCGATATCTAATGTGAAAGCGCATGAAACCGTCGTAATCTTGTAGAAAATATTGTAAAGTGGTGAGTAAAACGTTTTCTAACGATAGAAGTGCGAAGGTTAGGTTAGGTTAGGTTAGTTTAAGCTAGGTAGCGTCGTGAAACTACCAAAAACGACGTCATCTAACGAGATAGTGTTGTTTTATAGCGAGTATTAAACTGCGATAGGTGAAATGTTGTGAAAGCACACAAAACGGCATGAACAAGCCAAATACTGCGTGTTCTACCGTTACAAGTGCGAAACTGCTATATTGTGATATTCTCGTTAAAGCGCATGCAAGCATCGTGAAACCTTAAAGAACAATGTCATTTAGCGAGATACAACGTTCTGTACTGCAATAAGTTGGTGAAAAACTGTGAGGTTATGCAAATATGGTAATTGTGAACAAAACAGTGTAATAGAGCGTTTTTAGATACAAGTGCGAATGTTAGGTTAGGTTAAGATATGAACCGTCGTAAAACCGCATTAAACAATGTCACTTAGTGAGATGTAGTGTTTTTCAACATTACAAGTGGGGAACTACGATATCTAATGTGAAAGCGCATGAAACCGTCGTTAGGTTAGGTTAGGTTAGGTTAGGTTAGGTTAGGTTAGGTTACGTTAGGTTAGGTTAGGTTAGGTTTGGTTAGGTTAGGTTAGGTTAGGTTAGGTTAGGTTAGGGATGTTAGGTAAGGTTTGGTTAGGTTAGGTTAGGTTAGGTTGGGTTAGGTAAGGTTAGGTTAGGTTAAGATATGAACCGCGCTAAAACCGCAATAAACAATGTCACTTAGTGAGATGCTGTGTTTTTCACCATTACAAGTCGGGAACTGCGATATCTAATGCGAAAGCGCTTGCAAACGTCGTTAGGTTAGGTTAGGTTAGGTTAGGTTACGTTAGGTTAGGTTTGGTTAGGTTAGGTTAGGTTAGGTTATGTTAGGTTAGGTTAGGTTAGGTTGGGTTAGGTAAGGTTAGGTTAGGTTAAGATATGAACCGCGCTAAAACCGCATTAAACAATGTCACTTAGTGAGATGCTGTGTTTTTCACCATTACAAGTCGGGAACTGCGATATCTAATGTGAAAGCGCTTGCAAACGTCGTTAGGTTAGGTTAGGTTAGGTTAGGTTAGGTTAGGTTAGGTTAGGTTAGGTTACGTTAGGTTAGGTTTGGTTAGGTTAGGTTAGGTTAGGTTATGTTAGGTTAGGTTGGGTTAGGTTAGGTTAGGTTAGGTTAGGTTAAGATATGAACCGCGCTAAAACCGCATTAAACAATGTCACTTAGTGAGATGCAGTGTTTTTCACCTTTACAAGTTGGGAACTGCGATATCTAATGTGAAAGCGCATGAAACCGTCGTAATCTTGTAGAAAATATTGTAAAGTGGTGAGTAAAACGTTTTCTAACGATAGAAGTGCGAAGGTTAGGTTAGGTTAGGTTAGTTTAAGCTAGGTAGCGTCGTGAAACTACCAAAAACGACGTCATCTAACGAGATAGTGTTGTTTTATAGCGAGTATTAAACTGCGATAGGTGAAATGTTGTGAAAGCACACAAAACGGCATGAACAAGCCAAATACTGCGTGTTCTACCGTTACAAGTGCGAAACTGCTATATTGTGATATTCTCGTTAAAGCGCATGCAAGCATCGTGAAACCTTAAAGAACAATGTCATTTAGCGAGATACAACGTTCTGTACTGCAATAAGTTGGTGAAAAACTGTGAGGTTATGCAAATATGGTAATTGTGAACAAAACAGTGTAATAGAGCGTTTTTAGATACAAGTGCGAATGTTAGGTTAGGTTAAGATATGAACCGTCGTAAAACCGCATTTAACAATGTCACTTAGTGAGATGTAGTGTTTTTCAACATTACAAGTGGGGAACTACGATATCTAATGTGAAAGCGCATGAAACCGTCGTAATCTTGTAGAAAACATTGTACAGTGGTGAGTAAAACGTTTTCTAACGATAGAAGTGCGAAGGTTAGGTTAGGTTAGGTTAGTTTAAGCTAGGTAGCGTCGTGAAACTACCAAAAACGACGTCATCTAACGAGATAGTGTTGTTTTATAGCGAGTATTAAACTGCGATAGGTGAAATGTTTTGAAAGCACACAAAACGGCATGAACAAGCCAAATACTGCGTGTTCTACCGTTACAAGTGCGAAACTGCTATATTGTGATATTCTCGTTAAAGCGCATGCAAGCATCGTGAAACCTTAAAGAACAATGTCATTTAGCGAGATACAACGTTCTGTACTGCAATAAGTTGGTGAGAAACTGTGAGGTTATGCAAATATGGTAATTGTGAACAAAACAGTGTAATAGAGCGTTTTTAGATACAAGTGCGAATGTTAGGTTAGGTTAAGATATGAACCGTCGTAAAACCGCATTAAACAAATGTCAATTAGTGAGATGCAGTGTTTTTCACCATTAAAAGTCGGGAACTGCGATATCTAATGTGAAAGCGCTTGCAAACGTCGTTAGGTTAGGTTAGGTTAGGTTAGGTTAGGTTACGTTAGGTTAGGTTTGGTTAGGTTAGGTTAGGTTAGGTTATGTTAGGTTAGGTTGGGTTAGGTTAGGTTAGGTTACGTTAGGTTAAGGTATGAACCGTCGTAAAACCGCATTAAACAATGTCACTTAGTGAGATGCAGTGTTTTTCACCTTTACAAGTTGGGAACTGCGATATCTACAGTGAAAGCACTTGAAACCGTCGTAATGTTGTAGAAAGCAATGTAAAGTAGCGAGTAAAACGTTTTCTAACGATAGAAGTGCGAAGGTTATGTTAGGTTGAGTTATGTTAGTTTAAGCTAGGTAGCGTCGTGAAACCACCAAAAACGACGTCATCTAACGAGATAGTGTTGTTTTATTGCGAGTACGAAACTGCGATAGGTAAAATGTTGTGAAAGCACACAAAACGGCATGAACAAGCCAAATACTGCGTGTTGTACCGTTACAAGTGCGAAACTGCTATGTTGTGACATTCTCGGTAAAGCGCATGCAAGTATCGTGAAACCTTAAAGAACGATGTCATTTAGCGAGATACAGCGTTCTGTACTGTAATAAGTTGGTGAGAAACTGTGAGGTCAAGCAAATATCGTAATTGTGAACGAAACAGTGTAATTGAGCGTCTTTAGATACAAGTGCGAATGTTAGGTTAGGTTGACATATCAACCGTCGTAAAACCGCATTAAACAATCTCACTTAGTGAGATGTAGTGTTTTTCAACATTACAAGTCGGGAACTACGATATCTAATGTGAAAGCGCATGAAACCGTCGTAATCTTGTAGAAAACATTGTAAAGTTGCGAATAAAACGTTTTCTAAATATAGAAGTGCGAAGGTTAGGTTAGGTTAGGTTAGGTTAAGCTAGGTAGCGTCGTGAAACTACGAAAAACGACGTCATCTAACGAGATAGTGTTGTTTTATTGCGAGTATTAAACTGCGATAGGTGAAATGTTGTGAAAGCACACAAAACGGAATGAACAAGCCAAATACTGCGTGTTCTACCGTTACAAGTGCGAAACTGCTATATTGTGATATTCTCGTTAAAGCGCATGCAAGCATCGTGAAACCTTAAAAAACAATGTCATTTAGGAAGATACAGCGTTCTGTACTGCAATAAGTTGGTGAAAAACTGTGAGGTTATGCAAATATCGTAATTGTGAACAAAACAGTGTAATAGAGCGTTTTTAGATACAAGTGCGAATGTTAGGTTAGGTTAAGATATGAACCGTCGTAAAACCGCATTAAACAATGTCAATTAGTGAGATGCAGTGTTTTTCACCATTAAAAGTGGGGAACTGCGATATCTAATGTGAAAGCGCTTGACCGTCGTTAGGTTAGGTTAGGTTAGGTTAGGTTAGGTTAGGTTAGGTTAGGTTAGGTTTGGTTAGGTTAGGTTAGGTTAGGTTAGGTTAGGTTAGGTTAGGTTAGATTAGGTTAGGTTGGGTTGAGTTGGGTTAGGTTAGGTTAGGTTAGGTTAGGTTGGGTTAGGTTAGGTTAGGTTAGGTTAGGTTACGTTAGGTTAGGTTAGGTTACGTTAGGTTAGGTTAGGTTAGGTTACAATAGGTTAGGTTAGGTTAGGTAAGGATAATTTGGTTAGGTTAAGTAAGGTTAGGTTAGGTTAGGTTAGGTTGGGTTGGGTGTTGTTGGGTTGGGTTGGGTTAGGTTAGGTTAGGTTACGTTAGGCTAGGTTAGGTTAGGTTAGGTTACGTTAGGTAATGTTAGGTTAGGTTAGGTTACGTTAGGTTAGGTTAGGTCAGGTAAGGTTAGGTTACGTTAGAATAGGTTAGGTTAGGTTAGGTTACGTTAGGTTAGGTTAAGTTAGGTTAGGTTAGGTTTGGTTAGGTTAGGTTAGGTTAGCTTAGGTTAGGTTAGATTGGGTTGGGTTGGGTTAGGTTGGGTTAGGTTAGGTTAGGTTAGGTTGGGTTGGGTTAGGTTAGTTTAGGTTAGGTTAGGTTAGGTTAGGTTGGGTCGGGTTGGGTTAGGTTAGGTTAGGTTAGGTAAGGTTAGGTTAGGTTAGGTTAGGTTACGTTAGGTTAAGGTATGAACCATCGTAAAACCGCATTAAACAATGTCACTTAGTGAGATGCAGTGTTTTTCACCTTTACAAGTTGGGAACTGTGATATCTAATGTGAAAGCGCTTGAAACCGTCGTAATGTTGTAGAAAGCAATGTAAAGTAGCGAGTATAACGTTTTCTAACGATAGAAGTGCGAAGGTTATGTTAGGTTGAGTTATGTTAGTTTAAGCTAGGTGGCGTCGTGAAACTACCAAAACCAACGTCATCTAACGAGATAGTGTTGTTTTATTGCGAGTACGAAACTGCGATAGGTGAAATGTTGTGAAAGCACACAAAACGGCATGAACAAGCCAAAT
This sequence comes from Rhipicephalus microplus, assembly GCF_043290135.1. Taxonomy (NCBI): domain Eukaryota; kingdom Metazoa; phylum Arthropoda; class Arachnida; order Ixodida; family Ixodidae; genus Rhipicephalus; species Rhipicephalus microplus. Next base: position 238,718,414 of record NC_134703.1, read on the forward strand.
ACTGCGTGTTGTACCGTTACAAGTGCGAAACTGCTATGTTGTGATATTCTCGTTAAAGCGCATGCAAGCATCGTGAAACCTTAAAGAACGATGTCATTTAGCGAGATACAGCGTTCTGAACTGTAATAAGTTGGTGAGAAACTGTGAGGTCAAGCAAATATCGTAATTGTGAACGAAACAGTGTAATTGAGCGTATTTAGATACAAGTGCGAATGTTAGGTTAGGTTGAGATATCAACCGTCGTAAAACCGCATTAAACAATGTCACTTAGTGAGATGTAGTGTTTTTCAACATTACAAGTCGGGAACTACGATATCTAATGTGAAAGCGCATGAAACCGTCGTAATCTTGTAGAAAACATTGTAAAGTTGCGAGTAAAACGTTTTCTAACGATAGAAGTGCGAAGGTTAGCTTGAGTTATGTTAGTTTAAGCTATGTAGCGTCGTGAGACCACCAAAAAGGACGTCAACTAACGAGATAGCGTTGTTTTATTGCATGTACGTAACTGCAATAGGTGAAATGTTGTGAAAGTACACAAAACGGCTTGAACAAGCCAGATACTGCGTGTTGTACCGTTACAAGTGCGAAACTGCTATAATGTGATATTCTTGTTAAAGCGCATGCAAGCATCGTGAAACCTTAAAGAACGATGTCATTTAGCGAGATACAGCGTTCTGTACTGCAATAAGTTGGTGAAAAACTGTGAGGTTATGCAAATATCGTAATTGTGAACGAAACAGTGTAATAGAGCGTTTTTCCATACAAGTACGAATGTTAGGTTAGGTTAAGATATGAACCGTCGTAAAACCGCATTAAACAATGTCACTTAGTGAGATGCAGTGTTTTTCACCATTACAAGTCGGGAACTGCGATATCTAATGTGAAAGCGCTTGCAAACGTCGTTAGGTTAGGTTAGGTTAGGTTAGGTTAGGTTAGGTTACGTTAGGTTAGGTTTGGTTATGTTAGGTTAGGTTAGGTTATGTTAGGTTAGGTTGGGTTAGGTTAGGTTAGGTTAGGTTAGGTTAAGATACGAACCGCGCTAAAACCGCATTAAACAATGTCACTTAGTGAGATGCAGTGTTTTTCACCTTTACAAGTTGGGAACTGCGATATCTAATGTGAAAGCGCTTGAAACCGTCGTAATGTTGTAGAAAGCAATGTAAAGTAGCGAGTAAAACGTTTTCTAACGATAGAAGTGCGAAGGTTATGTTAGGTTGAGTTATGTTAGTTTAAGCTAGGTAGCGTCGTGAAACCACCAAAAACGACGTCATCTAACGAGATAGTGTTGTTTATTGCGAGTACGAAACTGCGATAGGTAAAATGTTGTGAAAGCACACAAAACGGCATGAACAAGCCAAATACTGCGTGTTGTACCGTTACAAGTGCGAAACTGCTATGTTGTGACATTATCGGTAAAGCGCATGCAAGTATCGTGAAACCTTAAAGAACGATGTCATTTAGCGAGATACAGCGTTCTGTACTGTAATAAGTTGGTGAGAAACTGTGAGGTCAAGCAAATATCGTAATTGTGAACGAAACAGTGTAATTGAGCGTCTTTAGATACAAGTGCGAATGTTGGGTTAGGTTGACATATCAACCATCGTAAAACCGCATTAAACAATGTCACTTAGTGATATGTAGTGTTTTTCAACATTACAAGTCGGGAACTACGATATATAATGTGAAAGCGCATGAAACCGTCGTAATCTTGTAGAAAACATTGTAAAGTTGCGAGTAAAACGTTTTCTAACGATAGAAGTGTGAAGGTTAGGTTAGGTTAGGTTAGTTTAGGCTAGGTAGCGTCGTGAAACTACCAAAAACGACGTCATCTAAAGAGATAGTGTTGTTTTATTGCGAGTATTAAACTGCGATAGGTGAAATGTTGTGAAAGCACACAAAACGGCATGAACAAGCCAAATACTGCGTGTTCTACCGTTACAAGTGCGAAACTGCTATATTGTGATATTCTCGTTAAAGCGCATGCAAGCATCGTGAAACCTTAAAGAACAATGTCATTTAGCGAGATACAGCGTTCTGTACGGCAATAAGTTGGTGAAAAACTGTGAGGTTATGCAAATATCGTAATTGTGAACGAAACAGTGTAATAGAGCGTTTTTCAATACAAGTACGAATGTTAGGTTAGGTTAAGATATGAACCGTCGTAAAACCGCATTAAACAATGTCACTTAGTGAGATGCAGTGTTTTTCACCATTACAAGTCGGGAACTGCGATATCTAATGTGAAAGCGCTTGCAAACGTCGTTAGGTTAGGTTAGGTTAGGTTAGGTTACGTTAGGTTAGGTTTGGTTAGGTTAGGTTAGGTTAGGTTATGTTAGGTTAGGTTGGGTTAGGTTAGGTTAGGTTACGTTAGGTTAAGGTATGAACCGTTGTAAAACCGCAATAAACAGTGTCACTTAGTGAGATGCAGTGTTTTTCACCTTTACAAGTTGGGAACTGCGATATCTAATGTGAAAGCGCTTGAAACCGTCGTAATGTTGTAGAAAGCAATGTAAAGTAGCGAGTAAAACGTTTTCTAACGATAGAAGTGCGAAGGTTATGTTAGGTTGAGTTATGTTAGTTTAAGCTAGGTAGCGTCGTGAAACCACCAAAAACGACGTCATCTAACGAGATAGTGTTGTTTTATTGCGAGTACGAAACTGCGATAGGTAAAATGTGAAAGCACACAAAACGGCATGAACAAGCCAAATACTGCGTGTTGTACCGTTACAAGTGCGAAACTGCTATGTTTTGACATTCTCGGTAAAGCGCATGCAAGTATCGTGAAACCTTAAAGAACGATGTCATTTAGCGAGATACAGCGTTCTGTACTGTAATAAGTTGGTGAGAAACTGTGAGGTCAAGCAAATATCGTAATTGTGAACGAAACAGTGTAATTGAGCGTCTTAAGATACAAGTGCGAATGTTAGGTTAAATTGACATATCAACCGTCGTAAAACCGCATTAAACAATGTCACTTAGTGAGATGTAGTGTTTTTCAACATTACAAGTCGGGAACTACGATATCTAATGTGAAAGCGCATGAAACCGTCGTAATCTTGTAGAAAACATTGTAAAGTTGCGAGTAAAACGTTTTCTAACGATAGAAGTGCGAAGGTTAGGTTAGGTTAGGTTAGTTTAAGCTAGGTAGCTTCGTGAAACTACCAAAAACGACGTCATCTAACGAGATAGTGTTGTTTTATAAGGAGTATTAAACTGCGATAGGTGAAATGTTGTGAAAGCACACAAAACGGCATGGACAAGCCAAATACTGCGTGTTCTACCGTTACAAGTGCGAAACTGCTATATTGTGATATTCTCGTTAAAGCGCATGCAAGCGTCGTGAAACCTTAAAGAACAATGTCATTTAGCGAGATACAACGTTCTGTACTGCATTAAGTTGGTGAAAAACTGTGAGGTTATGGAAATATGGTAATTGTGAACAAAACAGTGTAATAGAGCGGTTTTAGATACAAGTGCGAATGTTAGGTTAGGTTAAGATATGAACCGTCGTAAAACCGCATTAAACAATGTCAATTAGTGAGATGCAGTGTTTTTCACCATCAAAAGTAGGGAACTGCGATATCTAATGTGAAAGCGCTTGCAACCGTCGTTAGGTTAGGTTAGGTTAGGTTAGGTTTTGTTAGGTTAGGTTAGGTTAGGTTAGGTTAGATTAGGTTAGGTTGGGTTGAGTTGGGTTAGGTTAGGTTAGGTTAGGTTAGGTTAGGTTGGGTTAGGTTAGGTTAGGTTAGGTTACGTTAGGTTAGGTTAGGTTACGTTAGGTTAGGTTAGGTTAGGTTACGTTAGGTTAGGTTAGGTTAGGTAAGGATAATTTGGTTAGGTTAGGTAAGGTTAGGTTAGGTTAGGTTAGGTTGGGTTGGGTGTTGTTGGTTTGGGTTGGGTTGGGTTGGGTTAGGTTGGGTTAGGTTAGGTTAGGTTACGTTAGGTTAGTTAGGTTAGGTTAGGTTAGGTTACGTTAGGTTAGGTTATGTTAGGTTAGGTTAGGTTACGTTAGGTTAGGTTAGGTCAGGAAAGGTTAGGTTACGTTAGAATAGGTTAGGTTAGGTTAGGTTACGTTAGGTTAGGTTAAGTTAGGTTAGGTTTCGTTAGGTTAGGTTAGGTTAGGTTAGGTTAGGGTATGTTAGGTTAGGTTAGGTTAGGTTACGTTAGGTTAGGTTAGGTCAGGAAAGGTTAGGTTACGTTAGAATAGGTTAGGTTAGGTTAGGTTACGTTAGGTTAGGTTAAGTTAGGTTAGGTTAGGTTTGGTTAGGTTAGCTTAGGTTAGGTTAGGTTGGGTTGGGTTTGGTTAGGTTAGGTTAGGTTAGGTTAGGTTGGGTTAGGTTAGTTTAGGTTAGGTTAGGTTAGGTTAGGTTGGGTTGGGTTGGGTTAGGTTAGGTTAGGTTAGGTAAGGTTATGTTAGGTTAGGTTAGGTTACGTTAGGTTAAGGTATGAACCTTCGTAAAACCGCATTAAACAATGTCACTTAGTGAGATGCAGTGTTTTTCACCTTTACAAGTTGGGAACTGTGATATCTAATGTGAAAGCGCTTGAAACCGACGTATTGTTGTAGAAAGCAATGTAAAGTAGCGAGTAAAACGTTTTCTAACGATAGAAGTGCGAAGGTTATGTTAGGTTGAGTTATGTTAGTTTAAGCTAGGTAGCGTCGTGAAACTACCAAAAACAACGTCATCTAACGAGATAGTGTTGTTTTCTTGCGAGTACGAAACTGCGATAGGTGAAATGTTGTGAAAGCACACAAAACGGCATGAACAAGCCAAATACTGCGTGTTGTACCGTTACAAGTGCGAAACTGCTATGTTGTGATATTCTCGTTAAAGCGCATGCAAGCATCGTGAAACCTTAAAGAACGATGTCATTTAGCGAGATACAGAGTTCTGTACTGCAATAAGTTGGTGAAAAACTGTGAGGTTATGCAAATATCCTAATTGTGAACGAAACAGTGTAATAGAGCGTTTTTTAATACAAGTGCGAATGTTAGGTTAGGTTAAGATATGAACCGTCGTAAAACCGCATTAAACAATGTCACTTAGTGAGATGCAGTGTTTTTCACCATTACAAGTCGGGAACTGCGATATCTAATGTGAAAGCGCTTGCAAACGTCGTTAGGTTAGGTTAGGTTAGGTTAGGTTAGGTTAGGTTAGGTTACGTTAGGTTAGGTTAGGTTAGGTTTGGTTAGGTTAGGTTAGGTTAGGTTAGGTTAGGTTAGGGATGTTAGGTAAGGTTTGGTTAGGTTAGGTTAGGTTAGGTTGGGTTAGGTAAGGTTAGGTTAGGTTAAGATATGAACCGCGCTAAAACCGCAATAAACAATGTCACTTAGTGAGATGCTGTGTTTTTCACCATTACAAGTCGGGAACTGCGATATCTAATGCGAAAGCGCTTGCAAACGTCGTTAGGTTAGGTTAGGTTAGGTTAGGTTACGTTAGGTTAGGTTTGGTTAGGTTAGGTTAGGTTAGGTTATGTTAGGTTAGGTTAGGTTAGGTTGGGTTAGGTAAGGTTAGGTTAGGTTAAGATATGAACCGCGCTAAAACCGCATTAAACAATGTCACTTAGTGAGATGCTGTGTTTTTCACCATTACAAGTCGGGAACTGCGATATCTAATGTGAAAGCGCTTGCAAACGTCGTTAGGTTAGGTTAGGTTAGGTTAGGTTAGGTTACGTTAGGTTAGGTTTGGTTAGGTTAGGTTAGGTTAGGTTATGTTAGGTTAGGTTGGGTTAGGTTAGGTTAGGTTAGGTTAGGTTAAGATATGAACCGCGCTAAAACCGCATTAAACAATGTCACTTAGTGAGATGCAGTGTTTTTCACCTTTACAAGTTGGGAACTGCGATATCTAATGTGAAAGCGCATGAAACCGTCGTAATCTTGTAGAAAATATTGTAAAGTGGTGAGTAAAACGTTTTCTAACGATAGAAGTGCGAAGGTTAGGTTAGGTTAGGTTAGTTTAAGCTAGGTAGCGTCGTGAAACTACCAAAAACGACGTCATCTAACGAGATAGTGTTGTTTTATAGCGAGTATTAAACTGCGATAGGTGAAATGTTGTGAAAGCACACAAAACGGCATGAACAAGCCAAATACTGCGTGTTCTACCGTTACAAGTGCGAAACTGCTATATTGTGATATTCTCGTTAAAGCGCATGCAAGCATCGTGAAACCTTAAAGAACAATGTCATTTAGCGAGATACAACGTTCTGTACTGCAATAAGTTGGTGAAAAACTGTGAGGTTATGCAAATATGGTAATTGTGAACAAAACAGTGTAATAGAGCGTTTTTAGATACAAGTGCGAATGTTAGGTTAGGTTAAGATATGAACCGTCGTAAAACCGCATTAAACAATGTCACTTAGTGAGATGTAGTGTTTTTCAACATTACAAGTGGGGAACTACGATATCTAATGTGAAAGCGCATGAAACCGTCGTAATCTTGTAGAAAACATTGTACAGTGGTGAGTAAAACGTTTTCTAACGATAGAAGTGCGAAGGTTAGGTTAGGTTAGTTTAAGCTAGGTAGCGTCGTGAAACTGCCAAAAACGACGTCATCTAACGAGATAGTGTTGTTTTATAGCGAGTATTAAACTGCGATAGGTGAAATGTTGTGAAAGCACACAAAACGGCATGAACAAGCCAAATACTGCGTGTTCTACCGTTACAAGTGCGAAACTGCTATATTGTGATATTCTCGTTAAAGCGCATGCAAGCATCGTGAAACCTTAAAGAACAATGTCATTTAGCGAGATACAACGTTCTGTACTGCAATAAGTTGGTGAGAAACTGTGAGGTTATGCAAATATGGTAATTGTGAACAAAACAGTGTAATAGAGCGTTTTTAGATACAAGTGCGAATGTTAGGTTAGGTTAAGATATGAACCGTCGTAAAACCGCATTAAACAAATGTCAATTAGTGAGATGCAGTGTTTTTCACCATTAAAAGTCGGGAACTGCGATATCTAATGTGAAAGCGCTTGCAAACGTCGTTAGGTTAGGTTAGGTTAGGTTAGGTTAGGTTACGTTAGGGTAGGTTTGGTTAGGTTAGGTTAGGTTAGGTTATGTTAGGTTAGGTTGGGTTAGGTTAGGTTAGGTTACGTTAGGTTAAGGTATGAACCGTCGTAAAACCGCATTAAACAATGTCACTTAGTGAGATGCAGTGTTTTTCACCTTTACAAGTTGGGAACTGCGATATCTACAGTGAAAGCACTTGAAACCGTCGTAATGTTGTAGAAAGCAATGTAAAGTAGCGAGTAAAACGTTTTCTAACGATAGAAGTGCGAAGGTTATGTTAGGTTGAGTTATGTTAGTTTAAGCTAGGTAGCGTCGTGAAACCACCAAAAACGACGTCATCTAACGAGATAGTGTTGTTTTATTGCGAGTACGAAACTGCGATAGGTAAAATGTTGTGAAAGCACACAAAACGGCATGAACAAGCCAAATACTGCGTGTTGTACCGTTACAAGTGCGAAACTGCTATGTTGTGACATTCTCGGTAAAGCGCATGCAAGTATCGTGAAACCTTAAAGAACGATGTCATTTAGCGAGATACAGCGTTCTGTACTGTAATAAGTTGGTGAGAAACTGTGAGGTCAAGCAAATATCGTAATTGTGAACGAAACAGTGTAATTGAGCGTCTTTAGATACAAGTGCGAATGTTAGGTTAGGTTGACATATCAACCGTCGTAAAACCGCATTAAACAATCTCACTTAGTGAGATGTAGTGTTTTTCAACATTACAAGTCGGGAACTACGATATCTAATGTGAAAGCGCATGAAACCGTCGTAATCTTGTAGAAAACATTGTAAAGTTGCGAATAAAACGTTTTCTAAATATAGAAGTGCGAAGGTTAGGTTAGGTTAGGTTAGGTTAAGCTAGGTAGCGTCGTGAAACTACGAAAAACGACGTCATCTAACGAGATAGTGTTGTTTTATTGCGAGTATTAAACTGCGATAGGTGAAATGTTGTGAAAGCACACAAAACGGAATGAACAAGCCAAATACTGCGTGTTCTACCGTTACAAGTGCGAAACTGCTATATTGTGATATTCTCGTTAAAGCGCATGCAAGCATCGTGAAACCTTAAAAAACAATGTCATTTAGGAAGATACAGCGTTCTGTACTGCAATAAGTTGGTGAAAAACTGTGAGGTTATGCAAATATCGTAATTGTGAACAAAACAGTGTAATAGAGCGTTTTTAGATACAAGTGCGAATGTTAGGTTAGGTTAAGATATGAACCGTCGTAAAACCGCATTAAACAATGTCAATTAGTGAGATGCAGTGTTTTTCACCATTAAAAGTGGGGAACTGCGATATCTAATGTGAAAGCGCTTGACCGTCGTTAGGTTAGGTTAGGTTAGGTTAGGTTAGTTTAGGTTAGGTTTGGTTAGGTTAGGTTAGGTTAGGTTAGGTTAGATTAGGTTAGGTTGGGTTGAGTTGGGTTAGGTTAGGTTAGGTTAGGTTAGGTTGGGTTAGGTTAGGTTAGGTTAGGTTAGGTTACGTTAGGTTAGGTTAGGTTACGTTAGGTTAGGTTAGGTTAGGTTACAATAGGTTAGGTTAGGTTAGGTAAGGATAATTTGGTTAGGTTAAGTAAGGTTAGGTTAGGTTAGGTTAGGTTGGGTTGGGTGTTGTTGGGTTGGGTTGGGTTAGGTTAGGTTAGGTTACGTTAGGCTAGGTTAGGTTAGGTTAGGTTACGTTAGGTAATGTTAGGTTAGGTTAGGTTACGTTAGGTTAGGTTAGGTCAGGTAAGGTTAGGTTACGTTAGAATAGGTTAGGTTACGTTAGGTTAGGTTCAGTTAGGTTAGGTTAGGTTTGGTTAGGTTAGGTTAGGTTAGCTTAGGTTAGGTTAGATTGGGTTGGGTTGGGTTAGGTTGGGTTAGGTTAGGTTAGGTTAGGTTGGGTTGGGTTAGGTTAGTTTAGGTTAGGTTAGGTTAGGTTAGGTTGGGTCGGGTTGGGTTAGGTTAGGTTAGGTTAGGTAAGGTTAGGTTAGGTTAGGTTAGGTTACGTTAGGTTAAGGTATGAACCATCGTAAAACCGCATTAAACAATGTCACTTAGTGAGATGCAGTGTTTTTCACCTTTACAAGTTGGGAACTGTGATATCTAATGTGAAAGCGCTTGAAACCGTCGTAATGTTGTAGAAAGCAATGTAAAGTAGCGAGTATAACGTTTTCTAACGATAGAAGTGCGAAGGTTATGTTAGGTTGAGTTATGTTAGTTTAAGCTAGGTGGCGTCGTGAAACTACCAAAACCAACGTCATCTAACGAGATAGTGTTGTTTTATTGCGAGTACGAAACTGCGATAGGTGAAATGTTGTGAAAGCACACAAAACGGCATGAACAAGCCAAATACTGCGTGTTGTACCGTTACAAGTGCGAAACTGCTATGTTGTGATATTCTCGTTAAAGCGCATGCAAGCATCGTGAAACCTTAAAGAACGATGTCATTTAGCGAGATACAGCGTTCTGAACTGTAATAAGTTGGTGAGAAACTGTGAGGTCAAGCAAATATCGTAATTGTGAACGAAACAGTGTAATTGAGCGTATTTAGATACAAGTGCGAATGTTAGGTTAGGTTGAGATATCAACCGTCGTAAAACCGCATTAAACAATGTCACTTAGTGAGATGTAGTGTTTTTCAACATTACAAGTCGGGAACTACGATATCTAATGTGAAAGCGCATGAAACCGTCGTAATCTTGTAGAAAACATTGTAAAGTTGCGAGTAAAACGTTTTCTAACGATAGAAGTGCGAAGGTTAGCTTGAGTTATGTTAGTTTAAGCTATGTAGCGTCGTGAGACCACCAAAAAGGACGTCAACTAACAAGATAGCGTTGTTTTATTGCATGTACGTAACTGCAATAGGTGAAATGTTGTGAAAGTACACAAAACGGCTTGAACAAGCCAGATACTGCGTGTTGTACCGTTACAAGTGCGAAACTGCTATAATGTGATATTCTTGTTAAAGCGCATGCAAGCATCGTGAAACCTTAAAGAACGATGTCATTTAGCGAGATACAGCGTTCTGTACTGCAATAAGTTGGTGAAAAACTGTGAGGTTATGCAAATATCCTAATTGTGAACGAAACAGTGTAATAGAGCGTTTTTTAATACAAGTGCGAATGTTAGGTTAGGTTAAGATATGAACCGTCGTAAAACCGCATTAAACAATGTCACTTAGTGAGATGCAGTTTTTTTCACCATTACAAGTCGGGAACTGCGATATCTAATGTGAAAGCGCTTGCAAACGTCGTTAGGTTAGGTTAGGTTAGGTTACGTTAGGTTAGGTTAGGTTAGGTTAGGTTAGGTTAGGTTAGGTTAGGTTAGGGTATGTTTGGTAAGGTTTGGTTAGGTTAGGTTAGGTTGGGTTAGGTAAGGTTAGGTTAGGTTAAGATATGAACCGAGCTAAAACCGCATTAAACAATGTCACTTAGTGAGATGCTGTGTTTTTCACCATTACAAGTCGGGAACTGCGATATCTAATGTGAAAGCGCATGAAACCGTCGTAATCTTGCAGAAAACATTGTAAAGTAGCGAATAAAACGTTTTCTAACGATAGAAGTGCGAAGGTTCGGTTAGTTTGAGCTAGGTAGCGTCGTGAAACCGCCAAAAACGATGTCATCTAACGAGATAGTGTTGTTTTATTGCGAGTACGAAACTGCGATAGGTGAAATATTGGGAAAGCACACAAAATGGCATGAACTAGCCAGATACTGCGTCTTGTGCCGTTACAAGTGCGAAACTGCTTTATTGTGATATTCTCGTTAAAGCGCATGCAAGTATCGTGAAACCTTAAAGAACGATGTCATTTAGCGAGATACAGCGTTCTGAACTCTATAAGTTGGTGAGAAACTGTGAGGTCAAGCAAATATCGTAATTGTGAACGAAACAGTGTAATTGAGCGTATTTAGATACAAGTGCGAATGTTAGGTTAGGTTGAGATATCAACCGTCGTAAAACCGCATTAAACAATGTCACTTAGTGAGATGTAGTGTTTTTCAACATTACAAGTCGGGAACTACGATATCTAATGTGAAAGCGCATGAAACCGTCGTAATCTTGTAGAAAACATTGTAAAGTTGCGAGTAAAACGTTTTCTAACGATAGAAGTGCGAAGGTTAGCTTGAGTTATGTTAGTTTAAGCTATGTAGCGTCGTGAGACCACCAAAAAGGACGTCAACTAACGAGATAGCGTTGTTTTATTGCATGTACGTAACTGCAATAGGTGAAATGTTGTGAAAGTACACAAAACGGCTTGAACAAGCCAGATACTGCGTGTTGTACCGTTACAAGTGCGAAACTGCTATAATGTGATATTCTTGTTAAAGCGCATGCAAGCATCGTGAAACCTTAAAGAACGATGTCATTTAGCGAGATACAGCGTTCTGTACTGCAATAAGTTGGTGAAAAACTGTGAGGTTATGCAAATATCGTAATTGTGAACGAAACAGTGTAATAGAGCGTTTTTCCATACAAGTACGAATGTTAGGTTAGGTTAAGATATGAACCGTCGTAAAACCGCATTAAACAATGTCACTTAGTGAGATGCAGTGTTTTTCACCATTACAAGTCGGGAACTGCGATATCTAATGTGAAAGCGCTTGCAAACGTCGTTAGGTTAGGTTAGGTTAGGTTAGGTTAGGTTAGGTTACGTTAGGTTAGGTTTGGTTATGTTAGGTTAGGTTAGGTTATGTTAGGTTAGGTTGGGTTAGGTTAGGTTAGGTTAGGTTAGGTTAAGATACGAACCGCGCTAAAACCGCATTAAACAATGTCACTTAGTGAGATGCAGTGTTTTTCACCTTTACAAGTTGGGAACTGCGATATCTAATGTGAAAGCGCTTGAAACCGTCGTAATGTTGTAGAAAGCAATGTAAAGTAGCGAGTAAAACGTTTTCTAACGATAGAAGTGCGAAGGTTATGTTAGGTTGAGTTATGTTAGTTTAAGCTAGGTAGCGTCGTGAAACCACCAAAAACGACGTCATCTAACGAGATAGTGTTGTTTATTGCGAGTACGAAACTGCGATAGGTAAAATGTTGTGAAAGCACACAAAACGGCATGAACAAGCCAAATACTGCGTGTTGTACCGTTACAAGTGCGAAACTGCTATGTTGTGACATTCTCGGTAAAGCGCATGCAAGTATCGTGAAACCTTAAAGAACGATGTCATTTAGCGAGATACAGCGTTCTGTACTGTAATAAGTTGGTGAGAAACTGTGAGGTCAAGCAAATATCGTAATTGTGAACGAAACAGTGTAATTGAGCGTCTTTAGATACAAGTGCGAATGTTGGGTTAGGTTGACATATCAACCATCGTAAAACCGCATTAAACAATGTCACTTAGTGATATGTAGTGTTTTTCAACATTACAAGTCGGGAACTACGATATATAATGTGAAAGCGCATGAAACCGTCGTAATCTTGTAGAAAACATTGTAAAGTTGCGAGTAAAACGTTTTCTAACGATAGAAGTGTGAAGGTTAGGTTAGGTTAGGTTAGTTTAGGCTAGGTAGCGTCGTGAAACTACCAAAAGCGACGTCATCTAAAGAGATAGTGTTGTTTTATTGCGAGTATTAAACTGCGATAGGTGAAATGTTGTGAAAGCACACAAAACGGCATGAACAAGCCAAATACTGCGTGTTCTACCGTTACAAGTGCGAAACTGCTATATTGTGATATTCTCGTTAAAGCGCATGCAAGCATCGTGAAACCTTAAAGAACAATGTCATTTAGCGAGATACAGCGTTCTGTACTGCAATAAGTTGGTGAAAAACTGTGAGGTTATGCAAATATCGTAATTGTGAACGAAACAGTGTAATAGAGCGTTTTTCAATACAAGTACGAATGTTAGGTTAGGTTAAGATATGAACCGTCGTAAAACCGCATTAAACAATGTCACTTAGTGAGATGCAGTGTTTTTCACCATTACAAGTCGGGAACTGCGATATCTAATGTGAAAGCGCTTGCAAACGTCGTTAGGTTAGGTTAGGTTAGGTTAGGTTAGGTTAGGTTACGTTAGGTTAGGTTTGGTTAGGTTAGGTTAGGTTATGTTAGGTTAGGTTGGGTTAGGTTAGGTTAGGTTACGTTAGGTTAAGGTATGAACCGTTGTAAAACCGCAATAAACAGTGTCACTTAGTGAGATGCAGTGTTTTTCACCTTTACAAGTTGGGAACTGCGATATCTAAAGTGAAAGCGCTTGAAACCGTCGTAATGTTGTAGAAAGCAATGTAAAGTAGCGAGTAAAACGTTTTCTAACGATAGAAGTGCGAAGGTTATGTTAGGTTGAGTTATGTTAGTTTAAGCTAGGTAGCGTCGTGAAACCACCAAAAACGACGTCATCTAACGAGATAGTGTTGTTTTATTGCGAGTACGAAACTGCGATAGGTAAAATGTGAAAGCACACAAAACGGCATGAACAAGCCAAATACTGCGTGTTGTACCGTTACAAGTGCGAAACTGCTATGTTTTGACATTCTCGGTAAAGCGCATGCAAGTATCGTGAAACCTTAAAGAACGATGTCATTTAGCGAGATACAGCGTTCTGTACTGTAATAAGTTGGTGAGAAACTGTGAGGTCAAGCAAATATCGTAATTGTGAACGAAACAGTGTAATTGAGCGTCTTAAGATACAAGTGCGAATGTTAGGTTAAATTGACATATCAACCGTCGTAAAACCGCATTAAACAATGTCACTTAGTGAGATGTAGTGTTTTTCAACATTACAAGTCGGGAACTACGATATCTAATGTGAAAGCGCATGAAACCGTCGTAATCTTGTAGAAAACATTGTAAAGTTGCGAGTAAAACGTTTTCTAACGATAGAAGTGCGAAGGTTAGGTTAGGTTAGGTTAGTTTAAGCTAGGTGGCTTCGTGAAACTACCAAAAACGACGTCATCTAACGAGATAGTGTTGTTTTATAAGGAGTATTAAACTGCGATAGGTGAAATGTTGTGAAAGCACACAAAACGGCATGAACAAGCCAAATACTGCGTGTTCTACCGTTACAAGTGCGAAACTGCTATATTGTGATATTCTCGTTAAAGCGCATGCAAGCGTCGTGAAACCTTAAAGAACAATGTCATTTAGCGAGATACAACGTTCTGTACTGCAATAAGTTGGTGAAAAACTGTGAGGTTATGGAAATATGGTAATTGTGAACAAAACAGTGTAATAGAGCGGTTTTAGATACAAGTGCGAATGTTAGGTTAGGTTAAGATATGAACCGTCGTAAAACCGCATTAAACAATGTCAATTAGTGAGATGCAGTGTTTTTCACCATTAAAAGTAGGGAACTGCGATATCTAATGTGAAAGCGCTTGCAACCGTCGTTAGGTTAGGTTAGGTTAGGTTTTGTTAGGTTAGGTTAGGTTAGGTTAGGTTAGATTAGGTTAGGTTGGGTTGAGTTGGGTTAGGTTAGGTTAGGTTAGGTTAGGTTGGGTTAGGTTAGGTTAGGTTAGGTTACGTTAGGTTAGGTTAGGTTACGTTAGGTTAGGTTAGGTTAGGTTACGTTAGGTTAGGTTAGGTTAGGTAAGGATAATTTGGTTAGGTTAGGTAAGGTTAGGTTAGGTTAGGTTAGGTTGGGTTGGGTGTTGTTGGTTTGGGTTGGGTTGGGTTGGGTTAGGTTGGGTTAGGTTAGGTTAGGTTACGTTAGGTTAGTTAGGTTAGGTTAGGTTAGGTTACGTTAGGTTATGTTAGGTTAGGTTAGGTTAGGTTACGTTAGGTTAGGTTAGGTCAGGAAAGGTTAGGTTACGTTAGAATAGGTTAGGTTAGGTTAGGTTACGTTAGGTTAGGTTAAGTTAGGTTAGGTTTCGTTAGGTTAGGTTAGGTTAGGTTAGGGTATGTTAGGTTAGGTTAGGTTAGGTTACGTTAGGTTAGGTTAGGTCAGGAAAGGTTAGGTTACGTTAGAATAGGTTAGGTTAGGTTAGGTTACGTTAGGTTAGGTTAAGTTAGGTTAGGTTAGGTTTGGTTAGGTTAGCTTAGGTTAGGTTAGGTTGGGTTGGGTTGGGTTGGGTTAGGTTAGGTTAGGTTAGGTTGGGTTAGGTTAGTTTAGGTTAGGTTAGGTTAAGTTAGGTTGGGTTGGGTTGGGTTAGGTTAGGTTAGGTTAGGTAAGGTTATGTTAGGTTAGGTTAGGTTACGTTAGGTTAAGGTATGAACCGTCGTAAAACCGCATTAAACAATGTCACTTAGTGAGATGCAGTGTTTTTCACCTTTACAAGTTGGGAACTGTGATATCTAATGTGAAAGCGCTTGAAACCGTCGTATTGTTGTAGAAAGCAATGTAAAGTAGCGAGTAAAACGTTTTCTAACGATAGAAGTGCGAAGGTTATGTTAGGTTGAGTTATGTTAGTTTAAGCTAGGTAGCGTCGTGAAACTACCAAAAACAACGTCATCTAACGAGATAGTGTTGTTTTATTGCGAGTACGAAACTGCGATAGGTGAACTGTTGTGAAAGCACACAAAACGGCATGAACAAGCCAAATACTGCGTGTTGTACCGTTACAAGTGCGAAACTGCTATGTTGTGATATTCTCGTTAAAGCGCATGCAAGCATCGTGAAACCTTAAAGAACGATGTCATTTAGCGAGATACAGAGTTCTGTACTGCAATAAGTTGGTGAAAAACTGTGAGGTTATGCAAATATCCTAATTGTGAACGAAACAGTGTAATAGAGCGTTTTTTAATACAAGTGCGAATGTTAGGTTAGGTTAAGATATGAACCGTCGTAAAACCGCATTAAACAATGTCACTTAGTGAGATGCAGTGTTTTTCACCATTACAAGTCGGGAACTGCGATATCTAATGTGAAAGCGCTTGCAAACGTCGTTAGGTTAGGTTAGGTTAGGTTAGGTTAGGTTAGGTTAGGTTAGGTTAGGTTACGTTAGGTTAGGTTAGGTTAGGTTTGGTTAGGTTGAGTTAGGTTAGGTTAGGGATGTTAGGTAAGGTTTGGTTAGGTTAGGTTAGGTTAGGTTGGGTTAGGTAAGGTTAGGTTAGGTTAAGATATGAACCGCGCTAAAACCGCAATAAACAATGTCACTTAGTGAGATGCTGTGTTTTTCACCATTACAAGTCGGGAACTGCGATATCTAATGCGAAAGCGCTTGCAAACGTCGTTAGGTTAGGTTAGGTTAGGTTAGGTTAGGTTACGTTAGGTTAGGTTTGGTTAGGTTAGGTTAGGTTAGGTTATGTTAGGTTAGGTTAGGTTAGGTTGGGTTAGGTAAGGTTAGGTTAGGTTAAGATATGAACCGCGCTAAAACCGCATTAAACAATGTCACTTAGTGAGATGCTGTGTTTTTCACCATTACAAGTCGGGAACTGCGATATCTAATGTGAAAGCGCTTGCAAACGTCGTTAGGTTAGGTTAGGTTAGGTTAGGTTAGGTTAGGTTAGGTTACGTTAGGTTAGGTTTGGTTAGGTTAGGTTAGGTTAGGTTATGTTAGGTTAGGTTGGGTTAGGTTAGGTTAGGTTAGGTTAGGTTAAGATATGAACCGCGCTAAAACCGCATTAAACAATGTCACTTAGTGAGATGCAGTGTTTTTCACCTTTACAAGTTGGGAACTGCGATATCTAATGTGAAAGCGCATGAAACCGTCGTAATCTTGTAGAAAATATTGTAAAGTGGTGAGTAAAACGTTTTCTAACGATAGAAGTGCGAAGGTTAGGTTAGGTTAGGTTAGTTTAAGCTAGGTAGCGTCGTGAAACTACCAAAAACGACGTCATCTAACGAGATAGTGTTGTTTTATAGCGAGTATTAAACTGCGATAGGTGAAATGTTGTGAAAGCACACAAAACGGCATGAACAAGCCAAATACTGCGTGTTCTACCGTTACAAGTGCGAAACTGCTATATTGTGATATTCTCGTTAAAGCGCATGCAAGCATCGTGAAACCTTAAAGAACAATGTCATTTAGCGAGATACAACGTTCTGTACTGCAATAAGTTGGTGAAAAACTGTGAGGTTATGCAAATATGGTAATTGTGAACAAAACAGTGTAATAGAGCGTTTTTAGATACAAGTGCGAATGTTAGGTTAGGTTAAGATATGAACCGTCGTAAAACCGCATTAAACAATGTCACTTAGTGAGATGTAGTGTTTTTCAACATTACAAGTGGGGAACTACGATATCTAATGTGAAAGCGCATGAAACCGTCGTAATCTTGTAGAAAACATTGTAAAGTGGTGAGTAAAACGTTTTCTAACGATAGAAGTGCGAAGGTTAGGTTAGGTTAGGTTAGTTTAAGCTAGGTAGCGTCGTGAAACTACCAAAAACGACGTCATCTAACGAGATAGTGTTGTTTTATAGCGAGTATTAAACTGCGATAGGTGAAATGTTGTGAAAGCACACAAAACGGCATGAACAAGCCAAATACTGCGTGTTCTACCGTTACAAGTGCGAAACTGCTATATTGTGATATTCTCGTTAAAGCGCATGCAAGCATCGTGAAACCTTAAAGAACAATGTCATTTAGCGAGATACAACGTTCTGTACTGCAATAAGTTGGTGAGAAACTGTGAGGTTATGCAAATATGGTAATTGTGAACAAAACAGTGTAATAGAGCGTTTTTAGATACAAGTGCGAATGTTAGGTTAGGTTAAGATATGAACCGTCGTAAAACCGCATTAAACAAATGTCAATTAGTGAGATGCAGTGTTTTTCACCATTAAAAGTCGGGAACTGCGATATCTAATGTGAAAGCGCTTGCAAACGTCGTTAGGTTAGGTTAGGTTAGGTTAGGTTAGGTTACGTTAGGTTAGGTTTGGTTAGGTTAGGTTAGGTTAGGTTATGTTAGGTTAGGTTGGGTTAGGTTAGGTTAGGTTACGTTAGGTTAAGGTATGAACCGTCGTAAAACCGCATTAAACAATGTCACTTAGTGAGATGCAGTGTTTTTCACCTTTACAAGTTGGGAACTGCGATATCTACAGTGAAAGCACTTGAAACCGTCGTAATGTTGTAGAAAGCAATGTAAAGTAGCGAGTAAAACGTTTTCTAACGATAGAAGTGCGAAGGTTATGTTAGGTTGAGTTATGTTAGTTTAAGCTAGGTAGCGTCGTGAAACCACCAAAAACGACGTCATCTAACGAGATAGTGTTGTTTTATTGCGAGTACGAAACTGCGATAGGTAAAATGTTGTGAAAGCACACAAAACGGCATGAACAAGCCAAATACTGCGTGTTGTACCGTTACAAGTGCGAAACTGCTATGTTGTGACATTCTCGGTAAAGCGCATGCAAGTATCGTGAAACCTTAAAGAACGATGTCATTTAGCGAGATACAGCGTTCTGTACTGTAATAAGTTGGTGAGAAACTGTGAGGTCAAGCAAATATCGTAATTGTGAACGAAACAGTGTAATTGAGCGTCTTTAGATACAAGTGCGAATGTTAGGTTAGGTTGACATATCAACCGTCGTAAAACCGCATTAAACAATCTCACTTAGTGAGATGTAGTGTTTTTCAACATTACAAGTCGGGAACTACGATATCTAATGTGAAAGCGCATGAAACCGTCGTAATCTTGTAGAAAACATTGTAAAGTTGCGAATAAAACGTTTTCTAAAGATAGAAGTGCGAAGGTTAGGTTAGGTTAGGTTAGGTTAAGCTAGGTAGCGTCGTGAAACTACGAAAAACGACGTCATCTAACGAGATAGTGTTGTTTTATTGCGAGTATTAAACTGCGATAGGTGAAATGTTGTGAAAGCACACAAAACGGAATGAACAAGCCAAATACTGCGTGTTCTACCGTTACAAGTGCGAAACTGCTATATTGTGATATTCTCGTTAAAGCGCATGCAAGCATCGTGAAACCTTAAAAAACAATGTCATTTAGGAAGATACAGCGTTCTGTACTGCAATAAGTTGGTGAAAACCTGTGAGGTTATGCAAATATCGTAATTGTGAACAAAACAGTGTAATAGAGCGTTTTTAGATACAAGTGCGAATGTTAGGTTAGGTTAAGATATGAACCGTCGTAAAACCGCATTAAACAATGTCAATTAGTGAGATGCAGTGTTTTTCACCATTAAAAGTGGGGAACTGCGATATCTAATGTGAAAGCGCTTGACCGTCGTTAGGTTAGGTTAGGTTAGGTTAGGTTAGGTTAGGTTAGGTTTGGTTAGGTTAGGTTAGGTTAGGTTAGGTTAGATTAGGTTAGGTTGGGTTGAGTTGGGTTAGGTTAGGTTAGGTTAGGTTAGGTTGGGTTAGGTTAGGTTAGGTTAGGTTAGGTTACGTTAGGTTAGGTTAGGTTACGTTAGGTTAGGTTAGGTTAGGTTACAATAGGTTAGGTTAGGTTAGGTAAGGATAATTTGGTTAGGTTAAGTAAGGTTAGCTTAGGTTAGGTTAGGTTGGGTTGGGTGTTGTTGGGTTGGGTTGGGTTAGGTTAGGTTAGGTTACGTTAGGCTAGGTTAGGTTAGGTTAGGTTACGTTAGGTAATGTTAGGTTAGGTTAGGTTACGTTAGGTTAGGTTAGGTCAGGTAAGGTTAGGTTACGTTAGAATAGGTTAGGTTAGGTTAGGTTACGTTAGGTTAGGTTAAGTTAGGTTAGGTTAGGTTTGGTTAGGTTAGGTTAGGTTAGCTTAGGTTAGGTTAGATTGGGTTGGGTTGGGTTAGGTTGGGTTAGGTTAGGTTAGGTTAGGTTGGGTTGGGTTAGGTTAGTTTAGGTTAGGTTAGGTTAGGTTAGGTTGGGTCGGGTTGGGTTAGGTTAGGTTAGGTTAGGTAAGGTTAGGTTAGGTTAGGTTAGGTTACGTTAGGTTAAGGTATGAACCATCGTAAAACCGCATTAAACAATGTCACTTAGTGAGATGCAGTGTTTTTCACCTTTACAAGTTGGGAACTGTGATATCTAATGTGAAAGCGCTTGAAACCGTCGTAATGTTGTAGAAAGCAATGTAAAGTAGCGAGTATAACGTTTTCTAACGATAGAAGTGCGAAGGTTATGTTAGGTTGAGTTATGTTAGTTTAAGCTAGGTGGCGTCGTGAAACTACCAAAACCAACGTCATCTAACGAGATAGTGTTGTTTTATTGCGAGTACGAAACTGCGATAGGTGAAATGTTGTGAAAGCACACAAAACGGCATGAACAAGCCAAATACTGCGTGTTGTACCGTTACAAGTGCGAAACTGCTATGTTGTGATATTCTCGTTAAAGCGCATGCAAGCATCGTGAAACCTTAAAGAACGATGTCATTTAGCGAGATACAGCGTTCTGAACTGTAATAAGATGGTGAGAAACTGTGAGGTCAAGCAAATATCGTAATTGTGAACGAAACAGTGTAATTGAGCGTATTTAGATACAAGTGCGAATGTTAGATTAGGTTGAGATATCAACCGTCGTAAAACCGCATTAAACAATGTCACTTAGTGAGATGTAGTGTTTTTCAACATTACAAGTCGGGAACTACGATATCTAATGTGAAAGCGCATGAAACCGTCGTAATCTTGTAGAAAACATTGTAAAGTTGCGAGTAAAACGTTTTCTAACGATAGAAGTGCGAAGGTTAGCTTGAGTTATGTTAGTTTAAGCTATGTAGCGTCGTGAGACCACCAAAAAGGACGTCAACTAACGAGATAGCGTTGTTTTATTGCATGTACGTAACTGCATTAGGTGAAATGTTGTGAAAGTACACAAAACGGCTTGAACAAGCCAGATACTGCGTGTTGTACCGTTACAAGTGCGAAACTGCTATAATGTGATATTCTTGTTAAAGCGCATGCAAGCATCGTGAAACCTTAAAGAACGATGTCATTTAGCGAGATACAGCGTTCTGTACTGCAATAAGTTGGTGAAAAACTGTGAGGTTATGCAAATATCGTAATTGTGAACGAAACAGTGTAATAGAGCGTTTTTCCATACAAGTACGAATGTTAGGTTAGGTTAAGATATGAACCGTCGTAAAACCGCTTTAAACAATGGCACTTAGTGAGATGCAGTGGTTTTCACCATTACATCTGGAAAATATCTGGAGATTGGAAAATAGCGCGAATTGTACCAATACTCAAATCAGGAGATAAATTATTGATTACAAATTATCGCCCTATATCTATTACCTGTTCTTGTTGTAAGCTTCTCGAGCACGTCATAGCTAACTACATCACTAATTTTCTTAATGAGAACAATATTTTAACCCCATTTCAACATGGGTTCAGAAAAGGTTTGTCCACTGTTACTCAACTGGTCACAGTCATACATACTTTCGCATCTATTCTTGATAAATCCGGGCAAATTGATGTTATTTTCTTAGACTTTAGGAAGGCTTTTGATCTAGTTCCCCACAATAAATTGATTTTCAAACTTAAAAATATTGGCCTTCGAGAGTTTATTGTAAATTGGGTATCCGCGTACTTGTCAAATCGAACACAATTTGTTGATATAAATGGTCACTGCTCATCTAAACTTCAGGTTACATCAGGAGTTCCTCAGGGAAGTGTTTTAGGGCCCCTACTTTTTTTAATCTATATAAATGATATTGTTGAAGTTGTCCCTGAATATGTCGGAATAAGGCTATTTGCCGATGATTGCGTGCTGTACAAGGAAATTGTTACCATGAATGATCAACAGCTTTTAAATACCTGCCTTGATAACGTTTACCAGTGGTGTAAGCAATGGGATATGAAGCTAAACTCAGACAAAACAGTGTACATGAACATCACTAGAAAGAAAAACTTCTTTTCTTTTCCATATGCGCTACAAACTCACGTACTCAGGGAGGTCAGTGTGTATAAGTACCTTGGCGTAACGATAACCAAAAATCTAAGTTGGAATATGCATGTATCGAACATTTGCGCATCCGCCTTCCGTAAGCTATGCTTTCTCAAGTACAAACTTCGTTTTGCCCCGTCATCAGTGAAGCTGTTAGCCTATAATACCATCATTAGACCTTCTCTCGAGTATGCGTGCGTCATTTGGGACCCATACACTAGGAAAAACATCCATGCCATAGAAATGATTCAACGTAAATGCATCAGGTTTATATTTTCTAAGTACCGCATGACAGACTCCCCTACAGCTATCATGAAAGAAAATAATATACAAGAACTTCAACTTCGTCGCAAAATTCTGAGATTAAAATTTCTTTTTCAGTTAAAACACAAACATTTCGCACTAGATGCCTCTACGTTTATACAACCACTGACGTCACGAGAAACTAGAAATCGCCATGCTGCGTCAATAACACCATTCCAGACACGTACCAATACATTTAAGTTCTCTTTTTTTCCCAGGACCATTGTAGACTGGAACGCCCTGCCGTTTGAGTCGTTACAGAACATTGAACACTTTGATTTTATCACTTCATAACGTTAAGCCCCAAAATGCTCCTATCGCTGCGCCATATGTTATTGCGAATATGTATTGGTGTGTATAGTTTTGTGTAAATTTACTTAATTTGGTCACGAATTGTTACTAATTTATGTGGTGAAAATTGCTGTTGAATATTAATTGTCATGCGTACATTTATTAATTTTGTGTGCCTTGACTGCTGATTGCTTGTGATTTTTTTTCTTTTTTTTTTCCACTCCTGCATGGGCTCTGAAGAGAGCCTGCAGTATTCTGTAAATAAATAATAAATACAAGTCGGGAACTGCGATATCTAATGTGAAAGCGCTTGCAAACGTCGTTAGGTTAGGTTAGGTTAGGTTAGGTTAGGTTAGGTTAGGTTACGTTAGGTTACGTTAGGTTAGGTTTGGTTAGGTTAGGTTAGGTTAGGTTATGTTAGGTTAGGTTGGGTTAGGTTAGGTTAGGTTACGTTAGGTTAAGGTATGAACCGTCGTAAAACCGCATTAAACAATGTCACTTAGTGAGATGCAGTGTTTTTCACCTTTACAAGTTGGGAACTGCGATATCTACAGTGAAAGCACTTGAAACCGTCGTAATGTTGTAGAAAGCAATGTAAAGTAGCGAGTAAAACGTTTTCTAACGATAGAAGTGCGAAGGTTATGTTAGGTTGAGTTATGTTAGTTTAAGCTAGGTAGCGTCGTGAAACCACCAAAAACGACGTCATCTAACGAGATAGTGTTGTTTTATTGCGAGTACGAAACTGCGATAGGTAAAATGTTGTGAAAGCACACAAAACGGCATGAACAAGCCAAATACTGCGTGTTGTACCGTTACAAGTGCGAAACTGCTATGTTGTGACATTCTCGGTAAAGCGCATGCAAGTATCGTGAAACCTTAAAGAACGATGTCATTTAGCGAGATACAGCGTTCTGTACTGTAATAAGTTGGTGAGAAACTGTGAGGTCAAGCAAATATCGTAATTGTTAACGAAACAGTGTAATTGAGCGTCTTTAGATACAAGTGCGAATGTTAGGTTAGGTTGACATATCAACCGTCGTAAAACCGCATTAAACAATCTCACTTAGTGAGATGTAGTGTTTTCAACATTACAAGTCGGGAACTACGATATCTAATGTGAAACCGCATGAAACCGTCGTAATCTTGTAGAAAACATTGTAAAGTTGCGAATAAAACGTTTTCTAAAGATAGAAGTGCGAAGGTTAGGTTAGGTTAGGTTAGGTTAAGCTAGGTAGCGTCGCGAAACTACGAAAAACGACGTCATCTAACGAGATAGTGTTGTTTTATTGCGAGTATTAAACTGCGATAGGTGAAATGTTGTGAAAGCACACAAAACGGAATGAACAAGCCAAATACTGCGTGTTCTACCGTTACAAGTGCGAAACTGCTATATTGTGATATTCTCGTTAAAGCGCATGCAAGCATCGTGAAACCTTAAAAAACAATGTCATTTAGGAAGATACAGCGTTCTGTACTGCAATAAGTTGGTGAAAAACTGTAAGGTTATGCAAATATCGTAATTGTGAACGACACAGTGTAATTGAGCGTCTTTAGATACAAGTGCGAATGTTAGGTTAGGTTGACATATCAACCATCGTAAAACCGCATTAAACAATGTCACTTAGTGAGATGTAGTGTTTTTCAACATTACAAGTCGGGAACTACGATATCTAATGTGAAAGCGCATGAAACCGTCGTAATCTTCTAGAAAACATTGTAAAGTTGCGAGTAAAACGTTTTCTAACGATAGAAGTGCGAAGGTTAGGTTAGGTTAGGTTAGTTTAGGCTAGGTAGCGTCGTGAAACTACCAAAAACGACGTCATCTAAAGAGATAGTGTTCTTTTATTGCGAGTATTAAACTGCGATAGGTGAAATGTGAAAGCACACAAAACGGCATGAACAAGCCAAATACTGCGTGTTCTACCGTTACAAGTGCGAAACTCCTATATTGTGATATTCTCGTTAAAGCGCATGCAAGCATCGTGAAACCTTAAAGAACAATGTCATTTAGCGAGATACAGCGTTCTGTACTGCAATAAGTTGGCGAAAAACTGTGAGGTTATGCAAATATCGTAATTGTGAACGAAACAGTGTAATAGAGCGTTTTTCAATACAAGTACGAATGTTAGGTTAGGTTAAGATATGAACCGTCGTAAAACCGCATTAAACAATGTCACTTAGTGAGATGCAGTGTTTTTCACCATTACAAGTCGGGAACTGCGATATCTAATGTGAAAGCGCTTGCAAACGTCGTTAGGTTAGGTTAGGTTAGGTTAGGTTAGGTTAGGTTAGGTTAGGTTACGTTAGGTTAGGTTGTGTTAGGTTAGGTTAGGTTAGGTTAGGTTATGTTAGGTTAGGTTAGGTTAGGTTAGGTTAAGATATGAACCGCGCTAAAACGGCATTAAACAATGTCACTTAGTGAGATGCAGTGTTTTTCACCTTTAAAAGTTGGGAACTGCGATATCTAATGTGAAAGCGCTTGAAACCGTCGTAATGTTGTAGAAAGCAATGTAAAGTAGCGAGTAAAACGTTTTCTAACGATAGAAGTGCGAAGGTTATGTTAGGTTGAGTTATGTTAGTTTAAGCTAGGTAGCGTCGTGAAACCACCAAAAACGACGTCATCTAACGAGATAGTGTTGTTTTATTGCGAGTACGAAATTGCGATAGGTAAAATGTGAAAGCACACAAAACGGCATGAACAAGCCAAATACTGCGTGTTGTACCGTTACAAGTGCGAAACTGCTATGTTTTGACATTCTCGGTAAAGCGCATGCAAGTATCGTGAAACCTTAAAGAACGATGTCATTTAGCCAGATACAGCGTTCTGTACTGTAATAAGTTGGTGAGAAACTGTGAGGTCAAGCAAATATCGTAATTGTGAACGAAACAGTGTAATTGAGCGTCTTAAGATACAAGTGCGAATGTTAGGTTAGGTTGACATATCAACCGTCGTAAAACCGCATTAAACAATGTCACTTAGTGAGATGTAGTGTTTTTCAACATTACAAGTCGGGAACTACGATATCTAATGTGAAAGCGCATGAAACCGTCGTAATCTTGTAGAAAACATTGTAAAGTTGCGAGTAAAACGTTTTCTAACGATAGAAGTGCGAAGGTTAGGTTAGGTTAGGTTAGTTTAAGCTAGGTAGCGTCGTGAAACTACCAAAAACGACGTCATCTAACGAGATAGTGTTGTTTTATAAGGAGTATTAAACTGCGATAGGTGAAATGTTGTGAAAGCACACAAAACGGCATGAACAAGCCAAATACTGCGTGTTCTACCGTTACAAGTGCGAAACTGCTATATTGTGATATTCTCGTTAAAGCGCATGCAAGCGTCGTGAAACCTTAAAGAACAATGTCATTCAGCGAGATACAACGTTCTGTACTGCAATAAGTTGGTGAAAAACTGTGAGGTTATGGAAATATGGTAATTGTGAACAAAACAGTGTAATAGAGCGGTTTTAGATACAAGTGCGAATGTTAGGTTAGGTTAAGATATGAACCGTCGTAAAACCGCATTAAACAATGTCAATTAGTGAGATGCAGTGTTTTTCACCATTAAAAGTCGGGAACTGCGATATCTAATGTGAAAGCGCTTGCAACCGTCGTTAGGTTAGGTTAGGTTAGGTTAGGTTAGGTTTTGTTAGGTTAGGTTAGGTTAGGTTAGGTTAGATTAGGTTAGGTTGGGTTGAGTTGGGTTAGGTTAGGTTAGGTTAGGTTAGGTTGGGTTAGGTTAGGTTAGGTTACGTTAGGTTAGGTTAGGTTACGTTAGGTTAGGTTAGGTTAGGTTACGTTAGGTTAGGTTAGGTTAGGTAAGGATAATTTGTTTAGGTTAGGTAAGGTTAGGTTAGGTTGGGTTGGGTGTTGTTGGTTTGGGTTGGGCTGAGTTGGGTTAGGTTGGGTTAGGTTAGGTTAGGTTACGTTAGGTTAGGTTAGGTTAGGTTAGGTTAGGTTACGTTAGGTTATGTTAGGTTAGGTTAGGTTAGGTTACGTTAGGTTAGGTTAGTTCAGGAAAGGTTAGGTTACGTTAGAATAGGTTAGGTTAGGTTAGGTTACGTTAGGTTAGGTTAAGTTAGGTTAGGTTTGGTTAGGTTAGGTTAGGTTAGGTTAGGGTATGTTAGGTTAGGTTAGGTTAGGTTACGTTAGGTTAGGTTAGGTCAGGAAAGGTTAGGTTACGTTAGAATAGGTTAGGTTAGGTTAGGTTACGTTAGGTTAGGTTAAGTTAGGTTAGGTTAGGTTTGGTTAGGTTAGCTTAGGTTAGGTTAGGTTGGGTTGGGTTGGGTTAGGTTAGGTTAGGTTAGGTTAGGTTGGGTTAGGTTAGTTTAGGTTAGGTTAGGTTAGGTTAGGTTGGGTTGGGTTGGGTTAGGTTAGGTTAGGTTAGGTTAGGTAAGGTTAGGTTAGGTTAGGTTACGTTAGGTTAAGGTATGAACCGTCGTAAAACCGCATTAAACAATGTCACTTAGTGAGATGCAGTGTTTTTCACCTTTACAAGTTGGGAACTGTGATATCTAATGTGAAAGCGCTTGAAACCGTCGTATTGTTGTAGAAAGCAATGTAAAGTAGCGAGTAAAACGTTTTCTAACGATAGAAGTGCGAAGGTTATGTTAGGTTGAGTTATGTTAGTTTAAGCTAGGTAGCGTCGTGAAACTACCAAAAACAACGTCATCTAACGAGATAGTGTTGTTTTATTGCGAGTACGAAACTGCGATAGGTGAAATGTTGTGAAAGCACACAAAACGGCATGAACAAGCCAAATACTGCGTGTTGTACCGTTACAAGTGCGAAACTGCTATGTTGTGATATTCTCGTTAAAGCGCATGCAAGCATCGTGAAACCTTAAAGAACGATGTCATTTAGCGAGATACAGCGTTCTGTACTGCAATAAGTTGGTGAAAAACTGTGAGGTTATGCAAATATCGTAATTGTGAACGAAACAGTGTAATAGAGCGTTTTTTAATACAAGTGCGAATGTTAGGTTAGGTTAAGATATGAACCGTCGTAAAACCGCATTAAACAATGTCACTTAGTGAGATGCAGTGTTTTTCACCATTACAAGTCGGGAACTGCGATATCTAATGTGAAAGCGCTTGCAAACGTCGTTAGGTTAGGTTAGGTTAGGTTAGGTTACGTTAGGTTAGGTTAGGTTAGGTTTGGTTAGGTTAGGTTAGGTTAGGTTAGGTTAGGGATGTTAGGTAAGGTTTGGTTAGGTTAGGTTAGGTTAGGTTGGGTTAGGTAAGGTTAGGTTAGGTTAAGATATGAACCGCGCTAAAACCGCAATAAACAATGTCACTTAGTGAGATGCTGTGTTTTTCACCATTACAAGTCGGGAACTGCGATATCTAATGCGAAAGCGCTTGCAAACGTCGTTAGGTTAGGTTAGGTTAGGTTAGGTTACGTTAGGTTAGGTTTGCTTAGGTTAGGTTAGGTTAGGTTATGTTATGTTAGGTTGGGTTAGGTTAGGTTAGGTTAGGTTAAGATATGAACCGTCGTAAAACCGCATTAAACAATGTCACTTAGTGAGATGCAGTGTTTTTCACCATTACAAGTCGGGAACTGCGATATCTAATGTGAAAGCGCTTGCAAACGTCGTTAGGTTAGGTTAGGTTAGGTTAGGTTAGGTTAGGTTAGGTTACGTTAGGTTAGGTTTGGTTAGGTTAGGTTAGGTTAGGTTAGGTTATGTTAGGTTAGGTTATGTTAGGTTAGGTTGGGTTAGGTTAGGTTAGGTTACGTTAGGTTAAGGTATGAACCGTTGTAAAACCGCAATAAACAATGTCACTTAGTGAGATGCAGTGTTTTTCACCTTGTAGCGAAGCCTCCGAACTCTGAAATGGGTCGAACTCTTGAGTACCTTCTAGTGGGGCTACCCAACAAGAACGCCGCTCGCGCTGAGAGTCCGTGCTTGGCCGTTACTGTCGCCATTGTGTATACTCGCTGTCTGCCCGCTAATAAACGCCATAACAATTTGGTGGAGAGTGCTACGATCCCTTTTGATGCCCTGGGAACTGCGTTCACGTACCCTGCAATCTACAATGTCCCACGACGCCTCGCAGCAAACGCCTCCTCCCATGCCACCCCCTTGTGCCGGTGTCCCCAGGATCCGAGATCCACCCATCTTCACGGGCGCCGATGGCACTGACGTGGAGGACTGGCTCGCTATCTACGAGCGGGTGAGCGTCCCCAACAAATGGGACGAGGACGGCAAGTTGACAAACTTGGTGTTCTACCTTGCGGGCGTTGCAAGCTTGTGGTACAACAACCACGCGTCCGATTTCGCAACCTGGTCCAATTTCAAGACCGCTATTACCAACGTTTTTGGCCGCCCTGCCGTTCGTAAGCTGCAAGCCGAGCAGCGCTTACGCGAACGCGCTCAGCAGGCCGGTGAATCATTCACCAGTTACATAGAAGATGTCCTGGACCTTTGCAAAAAATCCAACGACAGCATGTCCGAATCAGACAAGATCCGGAACGTCATGAAGGGCATTGACGATGATGCCTTCACGATGCTGCTTGCCAAAAACCCAGGCACAGTAGCTGAGGTCATCACGCTGTGCCAGAGCTACGAGGAGCTCCGCCGGCAGCGTTCGATGACCCGTCGCTCTACACCACGAGATGCAGGGCTTGCAGGCTTGGAGGCGAGCTGTGATCAGGTGGCACTGCTGGCAGACCTCAAGTCCTTCATACGTGAGGAAATCGCCCGGCAGTTCTCTCTCCTGCCCTTTGCCCACCCACCGGCTGCTCAACAATCGGCCACTACCATTCTTCCACCCATCCGCCGAGCAATTGAGCAGGAAATAGCAGAGGTCATGCCGGCGTACCAACCACAACAGCTTCCGGCCCCTGCGCCCCCAAGTTACGCCCAAGTGGTCGCCAGGCCGCCTCCAGTCGTTCAACCGCCCGCCCCACTGACTTACGCCGAAGCTGCCGCACGACCTCCATCCTTTACAGCGGCTATGCCGGCTACGTATGTTGACGTGACCTCGCAGACTCAGCTCCAGCACCCCCTGCAGCCTTTCCAGCCACAGTTACGTCCATCGGCTCTTACGTCATGGACAAGACCTACCCCAGCGAACCGATGGCGCACACCCGACAACCGGCCCATCTGTTTTGCCTGCGGTTACGCCGGTCACGTAGCCCGTTATTGCCATCGTGTACAGCCGGCTCCAATTTCTTCGCCTATTGCTGGCCACCTCAGCCGTCCCTATCACGACGAACCACCGTCTATGCCACCGCCGTCTCGCCCAGGTCCATCTCCTCGAAGGTCGCCGTCTCCACGACGTCGTTCCCTGTCACCCATGAGGCCAAGTTCGGCTAATCATGAGCGGGAAAACTAGTCGTCGCAGTCCCCGAGGCAAGGACTGCGATGCTATTGCGATGTGAAAGCCCTCAGAGCCGCCCATCTAATGTCATAGACGTGCTTGTGGACGGTGTTCATGCATCTGCTCTTATTGACACTGGAGCTGCAGTATCCGTTATGGACGAAAACTTCTGCCGCTTGCTTCGAAAAGTGACGACGCCAATTTCTGGGTTGTCCCTTCGTACTGCCGGTTCACATCGTATCCATCCTTCAGCAGAGTGCACAGCTCGCGTTGTCGTTCAGGACGTTCTGTATGTCGGCCAATTCATCATCATTCCTGCATGCTCTCATGACGTCATCCTGGGGTGGGATTTTCTCTCCCGCAACGACGCCGTCATCCATTGTGCCGCTGCCGAAATTGAACTCTCACCCTTCTCGCATTTGACGCCGGAAGACAGTCCCTCGACACTGAGTAAGATTCTCGTGAAAGACGATACCATAGTGCCTCCAAGTTCGGCAATGGGTGTATCTGTCTACTGCGCTGGACTCTCCGACACAATTGCACTCGTTTCGCCATCTGACCGTGCTTGCCGAAGGAAAGGGTTGCTAGTACCTTTCGCGACCGTGCAAATCACCCAGAGCAACGCCGCTCTTTTTGTGACCAACCCATCCCCGTACACTGTTACCTTGGTTCGAGGGGAATGTCTCGGCAGAGTGGAACCAGTGGATAACGCACAAGTCCTGGACGTACCTGATGACTCGCGTTGTCCCAGTTCGTGTACCGTCAGCGCTGTTTCCACTTATGATTCATCATCTCCTGATGTATTTGGCCCTTACATTGATGACAATCTTACGTCGGTACAGCGTTCCCAGCTTCTGGACCTGCTGCGAGAATATCATTCTTCTTTCGATGTCGGGCGAACTTCTCTCGGTCGCGCGTCCGCTGTTACACATCGTATCGACACTGGTGCCCATCCACCATTACGGCAACGTCCCTACCGCGTGTCGCCTGCTGAACGTCGGGATATTAACGAGCAGGTTGATGATATGCTCAGACGCGACGTTATTCGGCCCTCGGACAGTCCATGGGCGTCTCCTGTTGTTCTTGTCGCCAAGAAAGATGGTTCTGTGCGGTTCTGTGTGGACTACAGACGGCTCAATAAGATCACTCGCAAGGATGTTTACCCACTGCCGCGCATCGATGACGCAATTGACAGCCTTCACGGAGCCGAATTTTTTTCATCTCTCGATCTGCGCTCCGGGTACTGGCAAGTACCCATGGCTGATGACGCTCGACCGAAGACTGCGTTCATCACACCCGACGGCTTGTACGAATTCAACGTCATGCCGTTTGGTCTATGTAATGCACCTGCGACCTTTGAGCGCATGATGGACACCGTTCTGCGCAACTTGAAATGGCACACGTGCTTGTGTTACCTCGATGACGTTGTTGTGTTCGCTCCAGATTTCTCCACGCATCTCCAACGTCTGAAAGAAGTTTTCGCACGTGTGAGCAATGCCGGCTTGCAACTTAATCTGAAGAAGTGCCGCTTTGCAGCACGGCAACTCGCCATCCTAGGGTACGTCGTGTCTAAGGATGGCATTCTTCCTGACCCAGCCAAGCTTCGGGCCGTGGCTGAATTTCCCAAACCTGCGTTCGTCAAAGAACTGCGTAGTTTCGTGGGCCTGTGCTCATACTTCCGACGCTTCATACGAAACTTTGCTACGATTATATCACCGCTGACGAAGCTCCTTGGAAGTAACGGGCCCCTCAATTCGTGGTCGTCTGAGTGCGACGACGCGTTCGCGAAGCTCCGCCATTTGCTGACGTCTCCTCCCATTCTACGCCACTACGACCCTACGGCCCCGACGGAGGTGCACACAGACGCCAGTGGTGTAGGCCTTGGCGCTGTCCTGGCGCAGCGCAAACCCGGATTCTCTGAATATGTCGTAGCATATGCAAGCCGTACGCTCACGAGAGCCGAGACAAACTACACCGTCACGGAGAAAGAGTGTCTGGCGATCGTCTGGGCCCTTACAAAGTTTCGACCTTATTTGTATGGTCGCCCATTCGATGTCGTCACCGACCATCATGCACTATGCTGGCTTTCATCATTGAAGGATCCCTCAGGCCGTCTCGCCCGTTGGGCTCTTCGCTTACAAGACTATGACATCCGCGTGCTGTACCGCAACGGACGCCAGCATGCTGACGCCGACGCCCTCTCGCGCTCCCCTCTGCCTGAAGGTGATATGCTCTGCTCAGTATCCTCGGCTGCTGTTTCTGCCATTGATGTTGACATCATCGCTACCGAACAGCGAAAGGATAATTCGATCGGCCCGCTCATCGACTTGCTCTCCGATCCAGCCGCAACGCCATCCACGCGTGCCTTGCGTCGTCAAGCTCGCCATTTCGCCATCCGTGACGGCCTTCTACACCGACGCAATTATGACGCCGATGGCCGGCAGTGGTTACTCGTGATACCCCGCAGTCTGCGGTCAGAGATATGTGAATCCTTCCATTCTGATCCGCAATGCGCGCACTCTGGGGTATTCAAAACCTACCGTCGTATTCGACAACGCTACTTCTGGCGCGGGATGTACCGCTATGTGCAGCAGTTCGTTCGCTCCTGCCGCGCTTGCCAACGCCGCAAACCGTCAGCACACATGTCGCCAGCCAGTCTGCAGCCGTTACCTTGCCCTGAGCGTCCGTTTGGGCGCATTGGTATCGATTTGTATGGACCGCTTCCTCTGACGTCGGCTGGTAATCGCTGGGCCATCGTCGCCGTAGATCATTTAACGCGATACGCCGAAACTGCCGCTATCCCTGCGGCTACTGCGCGTGATGTTGCGTCCTTCCTACTGCATCGATTTATACTGCGCCACGGTCCACCTCAGGAGCTTCTCAGCGATCGAGGCCGTGTCTTCTTGTCGGAAGTCGTCGAAGCCATTCTGACGGAGTGCCATTCTGTCCACCGCAAAACTACTGCTTACCACCCACAGACGAATGGCCTCACCGAACGCTTTAACCGCACCCTCGGCGACATGCTTACTATGTACGTCGCTGCCGACCACACTAATTGGGATAAAATACTGCCCTTCGTCACCTATGCCTACAACACCGCCCCTCAGAGCACGACTGGTTTTTCACCTTTCTACTTGCTGTACGGAAGGCACCCGTCGCACACCATGGACACAATGCTCCCGTACAGGCCGGATCCATCTGAGTGTACACCTATTTCTGAGACAGCCAGGCTTGCTGAAGAGTGTGGCGAGCTTGCCAAGACTTTTACGACGCAAGAGCAAGAGCGGCAGAAGAGTATTCGTGATGGCTCCACCACTTCTGAGCCCACGTTCCTTCCTGGTGCGCTTGTATGGCTCTCGATCCCGACCTCTGCAGCTGGCCTCTCTTCCAAACTACGTCCCAAATACGAAGGCCCCTACCGTGTCATCGAGCGCACCTCACCCGTCAACTATCTGATTGAACCCGTTGAACAATCTTCGGACATGCGCCGCCGTGGGCGAGACATCGTCAACGTGGAGCGCCTGAAGGCTTATTATGACCCACTCATAGTAACAAGCTGTTAGGTCGCCAGGCGGCTCCCTCTTCGACCCCGGGGTAATTGTAGCGAAGCCTCCGAACTCTGAAATGGGTCGAACTCTTGAGTACCTTCTAGTGGGGCTACCCAACAA
Source organism: Rhipicephalus microplus (assembly GCF_043290135.1). Taxonomy (NCBI): domain Eukaryota; kingdom Metazoa; phylum Arthropoda; class Arachnida; order Ixodida; family Ixodidae; genus Rhipicephalus; species Rhipicephalus microplus. The sequence continues at coordinate 238,751,682 of NC_134703.1, forward strand.
GAACGCCGCTCGCGCTGAGAGTCCGTGCTTGGCCGTTACTGTCGCCATTGTGTATACTCGCTGTCTGCCCGCTAATAAACGCCATAACAACCTTTACAAGTTGGGAACTGCGATATCTAATGTGAAAGCGCTTGAAACCGTCGTGATGTTGTAGAAAGCAATGTAAAGTAGCGAGTAAAACGTTTTCTAACGATAGAAGTGCGAAGGTTATGTTAGGTTGAGTTATGTTAGTTTAAGCTAGGTAGCGTCGTGAAACCACCAAAAACGACGTCATCTAACGAGATAGTGTTGTTTTATTGCGAGTACGAAACTGCGATAGGTAAAATGTGAAAGCACACAAAACGGCATGAACAAGCCAAATACTGCGTGTTGTACCGTTACAAGTGCGAAACTGCTATGTTTTGACATTCTCGGTAAAGCGCATGCAAGCATCGTGAAACCTTAAAAAACAATGTCATTTAGGAAGATACAGCGTTCTGTACTGCAATAAGTTGGTGAAAAACTGTGAGGTTATGCAAATATCGTAATTGTGAACAAAACAGTGTAATAGAGCGTTTTTAGATACAAGTGCGAATGTTAGGTTAGGTTAAGATATGAACCGTCGTAAAACCGCATTAAACAATGTCAATTAGTGAGATGCAGTGTTTTTCACCATTAAAAGTGGGGAACTGCGATATCTAATGTGAAAGCGCTTGCAACCGTCGTTAGGTTAGGTTAGGTTAGGTTAGGTTAGGTTTGGTTAGGTTAGGTTAGGTTAGGTTAGGTTAGGTTAGGTTAGGTTAGATTAGGTTAGGTTGGGTTGAGTTGGGTTAGGTTAGGTTAGGTTAGGTTGGGTTAGGTTAGGTTAGGTTAGGTTAGGTTACGTTAGGTTAGGTTAGGTTACGTTAGGTTAGGTTAGGTTAGGTTACGTTAGGTTAGGTTAGGTTAGGTAAGGATAATTTGGTTAGGTTAAGTAAGGTTAGGTTAGGTTACTTTAGGTTGGGTTGGGTGTTGTTGGGTTGGGTTGGGTTGGGTTAGGTTGGGTTAGGTTAGGTTAGGTTACGTTAGGCTAGGTTAGGTTAGGTTAGGTTACGTTAGGTAATGTTAGGTTAGGTTAGGTTACGTTAGGTTAGGTTAGGTCAGGTAAGGTTAGGTTACGTTAGAATAGGTTAGGTTAGGTTAGGTTACGTTAGGTTAGGTTAAGTTAGGTTAGGTTAGGTTTGGTTAGGTTAGGTTAGGTTAGCTTAGGTTAGGTTAGATTGGGTTGGGTTGGGTTAGGTTGGGTTAGGTTAGGTTAGGTTAGGTTAGGTTAGGTTGGGTTAGGTTAGTTTAGGTTAGGTTAGGTTAGGTTAGGTTGGGTCGGGTTGGGTTAGGTTAGGTTAGGTTAGGTAAGGTTCGGTTAGGTTAGGTTAGGTTACGTTAGGTTAAGGTATGAACCATCGTAAAACCGCATTAAACACTGTCACTTAGTGAGATGCAGTGTTTTTCACCTTTACAAGTTGGGAACTGTGATATCTAATGTGAAAGCGCTTGAAACCGTCGTAATGTTGTAGAAAGCAATGTAAAGTAGCGAGTATAACGTTTTCTAACGATAGAAGTGCGAAGGTTATGTTAGGTTGAGTTATGTTAGTTTAAGCTAGGTGGCGTCGTGAAACTACCAAAAACAACGTCATCTAACGAGATAGTGTTGTTTTATTGCGAGTACGAAACTGCGATAGGTGAAATGTTGTGAAAGCACACAAAACGGCATGAACAAGCCAAATACTGCGTGTTGTACCGTTACAAGTGCGAAACTGCTATGTTGTGATATTCTCGTTAAAGCGCATGCAAGCATCGTGAAACCTTAAAGAACGATGTCATTTAGCGAGATACAGCGTTCTGAACTGTAATAAGTTGGTGAGAAACTGTGAGGTCAAGCAAATATCGTAATTGTGAACGAAACAGTGTAATTGAGCGTATTTAGATACAAGTGCGAATGTTAGGTTAGGTTGAGATATCAACCGTCGTAAAACCGCATTAAACAATGTCACTTAGTGAGATGTAGTGTTTTTCAACATTACAAGTCGGGAACTACGATATCTAATGTGAAAGCGCATGAAACCATCGTAATCTTGTAGAAAACATTGTAAAGTTGCGAGTAAAACGTTTTCTAACGATAGAAGTGCGAAGGTTAGCTTGAGTTATGTTAGTTTAAGCTATGTAGCGTCGTGAGACCACCAAAAAGGACGTCAACTAACGAGATAGCGTTGTTTTATTGCATGTACGTAACTGCAATAGGTGAAATGTTGTGAAAGTACACAAAACGGCTTGAACAAGCCAGATACTGCGTGTTGTACCGTTACAAGTGCGAAACTGCTATAATGTGATATTCTTGTTAAAGCGCATGCAAGCATCGTGAAACCTTAAAGAACGATGTCATTTAGCGAGATACAGCGTTCTGTACTGCAATAAGTTGGTGAAAAACTGTGAGGTTATGCAAATATCGTAATTGTGAACGAAACAGTGTAATAGAGCGTTTTTCCATACAAGTACGAATGTTAGGTTAGGTTAAGATATGAACCGTCGTAAAACCGCATTAAACAATGGCACTTAGTGAGATGCAGTGTTTTTCCCCATTACAAGTCGGGAACTGCGATATCTAATGTGAAAGCGCTTGCAAACGTCGTTAGGTTAGGTTAGGTTAGGTTAGGTTAGGTTAGGTTACGTTAGGTTAGGTTTGGTTAGGTTAGGTTAGGTTTGGTTATGTTAGGTTAGGTTGGGTTAGGTTAGGTTAGGTTAGGTTAGGTTAAGATATGAACCGCGCTAAAACCGCATTAAACAATGTCACTTAGTGAGATGCAGTGTTTTTCACCTTTACAAGTTGGGAACTGCGATATCTAATGTGAAATCGCTTGAAATTGTCGTAATGTTGTAGAAAGCAATGTAAAGTAGCGAGTAAAACGTTTTCTAACGATAGAAGTGCGAAGGTTATGTTAGGTTGAGTTATGTTAGTTTAAGCTAGGTAGCGTCGTGAAACCACCAAAAACGACGTCATCTAACGAGATAGTGTTGTTTATTGCGAGTACGAAACTGCGATAGGTGAAATGTTGTGAAAGCACACAAAACGGCATGAACAAGCCAAATACTGCGTGTTGTACCGTTACAAGTGCGAAACTGCTATGTTGTGACATTCTCGGTAAAGCGCATGCAAGTATCGTGAAACCCTAAAGAACGATGTCATTTAGCGAGATACAGCGTTCTGTACTGTAATAAGTTGGTGAGAAACTGTGAGGTCAAGCAAATATCGTAATTGTGAACGACACAGTGTAATTGAGCGTCTTTAGATACAAGTGCGAATGTTAGGTTAGGTTGACATATCAACCATCGTAAAACCGCATTAAACAATGTCACTTAGTGAGATGTAGTGTTTTTCAACATTACAAGTCGGGAACTACGATATCTAATGTGAAAGCGCATGAAACCGTCGTAATCTTCTAGAAAACATTGTAAAGTTGCGAGTAAAACGTTTTCTAACGATAGAAGTGCGAAGGTTAGGTTAGGTTAGGTTAGTTTAGGCTAGGTAGCGTCGTGAAACTACCAAAAACGACGTCATCTAAAGAGATAGTGTTCTTTTATTGCGAGTATTAAACTGCGATAGGCGAAATGTGAAAGCACACAAAACGGCATGAACAAGCCAAATACTGCGTGTTCTACCGTTACAAGTGCGAAACTGCTATATTGTGATATTCTCGTTAAAGCGCATGCAAGCATCGTGAAACCTTAAAGAACAATGTCATTTAGCGAGATACAGCGTTCTGTACTGCAATAAGTTGGCGAAAAACTGTGAGGTTATGCAAATATCGTAATTGTGAACGAAACAGTGTAATAGAGCGTTTTTCAATACAAGTACGAATGTTAGGTTAGGTTAGGATATGAACCGTCGTAAAACCGCATTAAACAATGTCACTTAGTGAGATGCAGTGTTTTTCACCATTACAAGTCGGGAACTGCGATATCTAATGTGAAAGCGCTTGCACACGTCGTTAGGTTAGGTTAGGTTAGGTTAGGTTAGGTTAGGTTACGTTAGGTTAGGTTTGGTTAGGTTAGGTCAGGTTAGGTTATGTTAGGTTAGGTTAGGTTAGGTTAGGTTAGGTTAGGTTAAGATATGAACCGCGCTAAAACGGCATTAAACAATGTCACTTAGTGAGATGCAGTGTTTTTCACCTTTAAAAGTTGGGAACTGCGATATCTAATGTGAAAGCGCTTGAAACCGTCGTAATGTTGTAGAAAGCAATGTAAAGTAGCGAGTAAAACGTTTTCTAACGATAGAAGTGCGAAGGTTATGTTAGGTTGAGTTATGTTAGTTTAAGCTAGGTAGCGTCGTGAAACCACCAAAAACGACGTCATCTAACGAGATAGTGTTGTTTTATTGCGAGTACGAAACTGCGATAGGTAAAATGTGAAAGCACACAAAACGGCATGAACAAGCCAAATACTGCGTGTTGTACCGTTACAAGTGCGAAACTGCTATGTTTTGACATTCTCGGTAAAGCGCATGCAAGTATCGTGAAACCTTAAAGAACGATGTCATTTAGCGAGATACAGCGTTCTGTACTGTAATAAGTTGGTGAGAAACTGTGAGGTCAAGCAAATATCGTAATTGTGAACGAAACAGTGTAATTGAGCGTCTTAAGATACAAGTGCGAATGTTAGGTTAGGTTGACATATCAACCGTCGTAAAACCGCATTAAACAATGTCACTTAGTGAGATGTAGTGTTTTTCAACATTACAAGTCGGGAACTACGATATCTAATGTGAAAGCGCATGAAACCGTCGTAATCTTGTAGAAAACATTGTAAAGTTGCGAGTAAAACGTTTTCTAACGATAGAAGTGCGAAGGTTAGGTTAGGTTAGGTTAGTTTAACCTAGGTAGCGTCGTGAAACTACCAAAAACGACGTCATCTAACGAGATAGTGTTGTTTTATAAGGAGTATTAAACTGCGATAGGTGAAATGTTGTGAAAGCACACAAAACGGCATGAACAAGCCAAATACTGCGTGTTCTACCGTTACAAGTGCGAAACTGCTATATTGTAATATTCTCGTTAAAGCGCATGCAAGCGTCGTGAAACCTTAAAGAACAATGTCATTCAGCGAGATACAACGTTCTGTACTGCAATAAGTTGGTGAAAAACTGTGAGGTTATGGAAATATGGTAATTGTGAACAAAACAGTGTAATAGAGCGGTTTTAGATACAAGTGCGAATGTTAGGTTAGGTTAAGATATGAACCGTCGTAAAACCGCATTAAACAATGTCAATTAGTGAGATGCAGTGTTTTTCACCATTAAAAGTCGGGAACTGCGATATCTAATGTGAAAGCGCTTGCAACCGTCGTTAGGTTAGGTTAGGTTAGGTTAGGTTAGGTTTTGTTAGGTTAGGTTAGGTTAGGTTAGATTAGGTTAGGTTGGGTTGAGTTGGGTTAGGTTAGGTTAGGTTAGGTTGGGTTAGGTTAGGTTAGGTTACGTTAGGTTAGGTTAGGTTACGTTAGGTTAGGTTAGGTTAGGTTACGTTAGGTTAGGTTAGGTTAGGTAAGGATAATTTGGTTAGGTTAGGTAAGGTTAGGTTAGGTTGGGTTGGGTGTTGTTGGTTTGGGTTGGGTTGAGTTGGGTTAGGTTGGGTTAGGTTAGGTTAGGTTACGTTAGGTTAGGTTAGGTTAGGTTAGGTTACGTTAGGTTATGTTAGGTTAGGTTAGGTTACGTTAGGTTAGGTTAGGTCAGGAAAGGTTAGGTTACGTTAGAATAGGTTAGGTTAGGTTAGGCTACGTTAGGTTAGGTTAAGTTAGGTTAGGTTTGGTTAGGTTAGGTTAGGTTAGGTTAGGGTATGTTAGGTTAGGTTAGGTTAGGTTACGTTAGGTTAGGTTAGGTCAGGAAAGGTTAGGTTACGTTAGAATAGGTTAGGTTAGGTTACGTTAGGTTAGGTTAAGTTAGGTTAGGTTAGGTTTGGTTAGGTTAGCTTAGGTTAGGTTAGGTTGGGTTGGGTTGGGTTAGGTTAGGTTAGGTTAGGTTAGGTTGGGTTAGGTTAGTTTAGGTTAGGTTAGGTTAGGTTAGGTTGGGTTGGGTTGGGTTAGGTTAGGTTAGGTTAGGTTAGGTAAGGTTAGGTTAGGTTACGTTAGGTTAAGGTATGAACCGTCGTAAAACCGCATTAAACAATGTCACTTAGTGAGATGCAGTGTTTTTCACCTTTACAAGTTGGGAACTGTGATATCTAATGTGAAAGCGCTTGAAACCGTCGTATTGTTGTAGAAAGCAATGTAAAGTAGCGAGTAAAACGTTTTCTAACGATAGAAGTGCGAAGGTTATGTTAGGTTGAGTTATGTTAGTTTAAGCTAGGTAGCGTCGTGAAACTACCAAAAACAACGTCATCTAACGAGATAGTGTTGTTTTATTGCGAGTACGAAACTGCGATAGGTGAAATGTTGTGAAAGCACACAAAACGGCATGAACAAGCCAAATACTGCGTGTTGTACCGTTACAAGTGCGAAACTGCTATGTTGTGATATTCTCGTTAAAGCGCATGCAAGCATCGTGAAACCTTAAAGAACGATGTCATTTAGCGAGATACAGCGTTCTGTACTGCAATAAGTTGGTGAAAAACTGTGAGGTTATGCAAATATTCTAATTGTGAACGAAACAGTGTAATAGAGCGTTTTTTAATACAAGTGCGAATGTTAGGTTAGGTTAAGATATGAACCGTCGTAAAACCGCATTAAACAATGTCACTTAGTGAGATGCAGTGTTTTTCACCATTACAAGTCGGGAACTGCGATATCTAATGTGAAAGCGCTTGCAAACGTCGTTAGGTTAGGTTAGGTTAGGTTAGGTTAGGTTACGTTAGGTTAGGTTAGGTTAGGTTTGGTTAAGTTAGGTTAGGTTAGGTTAGGTTAGGGATGTTAGGTAAGGTTTGGTTAGGTTAGGTTAGGTTAGGTTGGGTTAGGTAAGGTTAGGTTAGGTTAAGATATGAACCGCGCTAAAACCGCAATAAACAATGTCACTTAGTGAGATGCTGTGTTTTTCACTATTACAAGTCGGGAACTGCGATATCTAATGCGAAAGCGCTTGCAAACGTCGTTAGGTTAGGTTAGGTTAGGTTAGGTTACGTTAGGTTAGGTTTGGTTAGGTTAGGTTAGGTTAGTTTATGTTAGGTTAGGTTGGGTTAGGTTAGGTTAGGTTAGGTTAAGATATGAACCGCGCTAAAACCACATTAAACAATGTCACTTAGTGAGATGCAGTGTTTTTCACCTTTACAAGTTGGGAACTGCGATATCTAATGTGAAAGCGCTTGAAACCGTCGTAATGTTGTAGAAAGCAATGTAAAGTAGCGAGTAAAACGTTTTCTAACGATAGAAGTGCGAAGGTTAGCTTGAGTTATGTTAGTTTAAGCTATGTAGCGTCGTGAGACCACCAAAAAGGACGTCAACTAACGAGATAGCGTTGTTTTATTGCATGTACGTAACTGCAATAGGTGAAATGTTGTGAAAGTACACAAAACGGCTTGAACAAGCCAGATACTGCGTGTTGTACCGTTACAAGTGCGAAACTGCTATAATGTGATATTCTTGTTAAAGCGCATGCAAGCATCGTGAAACCTTAAAGAACGATGTCATTTAGCGAGATACAGCGTTCTGTACTCCAATAAGTTGGTGAAAAACTGTGAGGTTATGCAAATATCGTAATTGTGAACGAAACAGTGTAATAGAGCGTTTTTCAATACAAGTACGAATGTTAGGTTAGGTTAGGATATGAACCGTCGTAAAACCGCATTAAACAATGTCACTTAGTGAGATGCAGTGTTTTTCACCATTACAAGTCGGGAACTGCGATATCTAATGTGAAAGCGCTTGCAAACGTCGTTAGGTTAGGTTAGGTTAGGTTAGGTTAGGTTAGGTTACGTTAGGTTAGGTTTGGTTAGGTTAGGTCAGGTTAGGTTATGTTAGGTTAGGTTAGGTTAGGTTAGGTTAGGTTAGGTTAAGATATGAACCGCGCTAAAACGGCATTAAACAATGTCACTTAGTGAGATGCAGTGTTTTTCACCTTTAAAAGTTGGGAACTGCGATATCTAATGTGAAAGCGCTTGAAACCGTCGTAATGTTGTAGAAAGCAATGTAAAGTAGCGAGTAAAACGTTTTCTAACGATAGAAGTGCGAAGGTTATGTTAGGTTGAGTTATGTTAGTTTAAGCTAGGTAGCGTCGTGAAACCACCAAAAACGACGTCATCTAACGAGATAGTGTTGTTTTATTGCGAGTACGAAACTGCGATAGGTAAAATGTGAAAGCACACAAAACGGCATGAACAAGCCAAATACTGCGTGTTGTACCGTTACAAGTGCGAAACTGCTATGTTGTGACATTCTCGGTAAAGCGCATGCAAGTATCGTGAAACCTTAAAGAACGATGTCATTTAGCGAGATACAGCGTTCTGTACTGTAATAAGTTGGTGAGAAACTGTGAGGTCAAGCAAATATCGTAATTGTGAACGAAACAGTGTAATTGAGCGTCTTAAGATACAAGTGCGAATGTTAGGTTAGGTTGACATATCAACCGTCGTAAAACCGCATTAAACAATCTCACTTAGTGAGATGTAGTGTTTTTCAACATTACAAGTCGGGAACTACGATATCTAATGTGAAAGCGCATGAAACCGTCGTAATCTTGTAGAAAACATTGTAAAGTTGCGAATAAAACGTTTTCTAAATATAGAAGTGCGAAGGTTAGGTTAGGTTAGGTTAGGTTAAGCTAGGTAGCGTCGTGAAACTACGAAAAACGACGTCATCTAACGAGATAGTGTTGTTTTATTGCGAGTATTAAACTGCGATAGGTGAAATGTTGTGAAAGCACACAAAACGGAATGAACAAGCCAAATACTGCGTGTTCTACCGTTACAAGTGCGAAACTGCTATATTGTGATATTCTCGTTAAAGCGCATGCAAGCATCGTGAAACCTTAAAAAACAATGTCATTTAGGAAGATACAGCGTTCTGTACTGCAATAAGTTGGTGAAAAACTGTGAGGTTATGCAAATATCGTAATTGTGAACAAAACAGTGTAATAGAGCGTTTTTAGATACAAGTGCGAATGTTAGGTTAGGTTAAGATATGAACCGTCGTAAAACCGCATTAAACAATGTCAATTAGTGAGATGCAGTGTTTTTCACCATTAAAAGTCGGGAACTGCGATATCTAATGTGAAAGCGCTTGCAACCGTCGTTAGGTTAGGTTAGGTTAGGTTAGGTTAGGTTTTGTTAGGTTAGGTTAGGTTAGGTTAGATTAGATTAGGTTAGGTTGGGTTGAGTTGGGTTAGGTTAGGTTAGGTTAGGTTAGGTTGGGTTAGGTTAGGTTAGGTTACGTTAGGTTAGGTTAGGTTACGTTAGGTTAGGTTAGGTTAGGTTAGGTTACGTTAGGTTAGGTTAGGTTAGGTAAGGATAATTTGGTTAGGTTAGGTAAGGTTAGGTTAGGTTAGGTTAGGTTGGGTTGGGTGTTGTTGGTTTGGGTTGGGTTGAGTTGGGTTAGGTTGGGTTAGGTTAGGTTAGGTTACGTTAGGTTAGGTTAGGTTAGGTTAGGTTACGTTAGGTTATGTTAGGTTAGGTTAGGTTACGTTAGGTTAGGTTAGGTCAGGAAAGGTTAGGTTACGTTAGAATAGGTTAGGTTAGGTTAGGCTACGTTAGGTTAGGTTAAGTTAGGTTAGGTTTGGTTAGGTTAGGTTAGGTTAGGTTAGGGTATGTTAGGTTAGGTTAGGTTAGGTTACGTTAGGTTAGGTTAGGTCAGGAAAGGTTAGGTTACGTTAGAATAGGTTAGGTTAGGTTACGTTAGGTTAGGTTAAGTTAGGTTAGGTTAGGTTTGGTTAGGTTAGCTTAGGTTAGGTTAGGTTGGGTTGGGTTGGGTTAGGTTAGGTTAGGTTAGGTTAGGTTGGGTTAGGTTAGTTTAGGTTAGGTTAGGTTAGGTTAGGTTGGGTTGGGTTGGGTTAGGTTAGGTTAGGTTAGGTTAGGTAAGGTTAGGTTAGGTTACGTTAGGTTAAGGTATGAACCGTCGTAAAACCGCATTAAACAATGTCACTTAGTGAGATGCAGTGTTTTTCACCTTTACAAGTTGGGAACTGTGATATCTAATGTGAAAGCGCTTGAAACCGTCGTATTGTTGTAGAAAGCAATGTAAAGTAGCGAGTAAAACGTTTTCTAACGATAGAAGTGCGAAGGTTATGTTAGGTTGAGTTATGTTAGTTTAAGCTAGGTAGCGTCGTGAAACTACCAAAAACAACGTCATCTAACGAGATAGTGTTGTTTTATTGCGAGTACGAAACTGCGATAGGTGAAATGTTGTGAAAGCACACAAAACGGCATGAACAAGCCAAATACGGCGGGTTGTACCGTTACAAGTGCGAAACTGCTATGTTGTGATATTCTCGTTAAAGCGCATGCAAGCATCGTGAAACCTTAAAGAACGATGTCATTTAGCGAGATACAGGGTTCTGTACTGCAATAAGTTGGTGAAAAACTGTGAGGTTATGCAAATATCCTAATTGTGAACGAAACAGTGTAATAGAGCGTTTTTTAATACAAGTGCGAATGTTAGGTTAGGTTAAGATATGAACCGTCGTAAAACCGCATTAAACAATGTCACTTAGTGAGATGCAGTGTTTTTCACCATTACAAGTCGGGAACTGCGATATCTAATGTGAAAGCGCTTGCAAACGTCGTTAGGTTAGGTTAGGTTAGGTTAGGTTAGGTTAGGTTACGTTAGGTTAGGTTAGGTTAGGTTTGGTTAAGTTAGGTTAGGTTAGGTTAGGTTAGGGATGTTAGGTAAGGTTTGGTTAGGTTAGGTTAGGTTAGGTTGGGTTAGGTAAGGTTAGGTTAGGTTAAGATATGAACCGCGCTAAAACCGCAATAAACAATGTCACTTAGTGAGATGCTGTGTTTTTCACTATTACAAGTCGGGAACTGCGATATCCAATGCGAAAGCGCTTGCAAACGTCGTTAGGTTAGGTTAGGTTAGGTTAGGTTAGGTTACGTTAGGTTAGGTTTGGTTAGGTTAGGTTAGGTTAGTTTATGTTAGGTTAGGTTGGGTTAGGTTAGGTTAGGTTAGGTTAAGATATGAACCGCGCTAAAACCACATTAAACAATGTCACTTAGTGAGATGCAGTGTTTTTCACCTTTACAAGTTGGGAACTGCGATATCTAATGTGAAAGCGCTTGAAACCGTCGTAATGTTGTAGAAAGCAATGTAAAGTAGCGAGTAAAACGTTTTCTAACGATAGAAGTGCGAAGGTTAGCTTGAGTTATGTTAGTTTAAGCTATGTAGCGTCGTGAGACCACCAAAAAGGACGTCAACTAACGAGATAGCGTTGTTTTATTGCATGTACGTAACTGCAATAGGTGAAATGTTGTGAAAGTACACAAAACGGCTTGAACAAGCCAGATACTGCGTGTTGTACCGTTACAAGTGCGAAACTGCTATAATGTGATATTCTTGTTAAAGCGCATGTAAGCATCGTGAAACCTTAAAGAACGATGTCATTTAGCGAGATACAGCGTTCTGTACTGCAATAAGTTGGTGAAAAACTGTGAGGTTATGCAAATATCGTAATTGTGAACGAAACAGTGTAATAGAGCGTTTTTCCATACAAGTACGAATGTTAGGTTAGGTTAAGATATGAACCGTCGTAAAACCGCATTAAACAATGGCACTTAGTGAGATGCAGTGTTTTTCCCCATTACAAGTCGGGAACTGCGATATCTAATGTGAAAGCGCTTGCAAACGTCGTTAGGTTAGGTTAGGTTAGGTTAGGTTAGGTTAGGTTACGTTAGGTTAGGTTTGGTTAGGTTAGGTTAGGTTTGGTTATGTTAGGTTAGGTTGGGTTAGGTTAGGTTAGGTTAGGTTAGGTTAAGATATGAACCGCGCTAAAACCGCATTAAACAATGTCACTTAGTGAGATGCAGTGTTTTTCACCTTTACAAGTTGGGAACTGCGATATCTAATGTGAAATCGCTTGAAACCGTCGTAATGTTGTAGAAAGCAATGTAAAGTAGCGAGTAAAACGTTTTCTAACGATAGAAGTGCGAAGGTTATGTTAGGTTGAGTTATGTTAGTTTAAGCTAGGTAGCGTCGTGAAACCACCAAAAACGACGTCATCTAACGAGATAGTGTTGTTTATTGCGAGTACGAAACTGCGATAGGTGAAATGTTGTGAAAGCACACAAAACGGCATGAACAAGCCAAATACTGCGTGTTGTACCGTTACAAGTGCGAAACTGCTATGTTGTGATATTCTCGTTAAAGCGCATGCAAGCATCGTGAAACCTTAAAGAACGATGTCATTTAGCGAGATACAGCGTTCTGTACTGCAATAAGTTGGTGAAAAACTGTGAGGTTATGCAAATATCCTAATTGTGAACGAAACAGTGTAATAGAGCGTTTTTTAATACAAGTGCGAATGTTAGGTTAGGTTAAGATATGAACCGTCGTAAAACCGCATTAAACAATGTCACTTAGTGAGATGCAGTGTTTTTCACCATTACAAGTCGGGAACTGCGATATCTAATGTGAAAGCGCTTGCAAACGTCGTTAGGTTAGGTTAGGTTAGGTTAGGTTAGGTTAGGTTAGGTTTGGTTAAGTTAGGTTAGGTTAGGTTAGGTTAGGGATGTTAGGTAAGGTTTGGTTAGGTTAGGTTAGGTTAGGTTGGGTTAGGTAAGGTTAGGTTAGGTTAAGATATGAACCGCGCTAAAACCGCAATAAACAATGTCACTTAGTGAGATGCTGTGTTTTTCACTATTACAAGTCGGGAACTGCGATATCTAATGCGAAAGCGCTTGCAAACGTCGTTAGGTTAGGTTAGGTTAGGTTAGGTTACGTTAGGTTAGGTTTGGTTAGGTTAGGTTAGGTTAGTTTATGTTAGGTTAGGTTGGGTTAGGTTAGGTTAGGTTAGGTTAGGTTAAGATATGAACCGCGCTAAAACCGCATTAAACAATGTCACTTAGTGAGATGCAGTGTTTTTCACCTTTACAAGTTGGGAACTGCGATATCTAATGTGAAATCGCTTGAAACCGTCGTAATGTTGTAGAAAGCAATGTAAAGTAGCGAGTAAAACGTTTTCTAACGATAGAAGTGCGAAGGTTAGCTTGAGTTATGTTAGTTTAAGCTATGTAGCGTCGTGAGACCACCAAAAAGGACGTCAACTAACGAGATAGCGTTGTTTTATTGCATGTACGTAACTGCAATAGGTGAAATGTTGTGAAAGTACACAAAACGGCTTGAACAAGCCAGATACTGCGTGTTGTACCGTTACAAGTGCGAAACTGCTATAATGTGATATTCTTGTTAAAGCGCATGCAAGCATCGTGAAACCTTAAAGAACGATGTCATTTAGCGAGATACAGCGTTCTGTACTGCAATAAGTTGGTGAAAAACTGTGAGGTTATGCAAATATCGTAATTGTGAACGAAACAGTGTAATAGAGCGTTTTTCAATACAAGTACGAATGTTAGGTTAGGTTAGGATATGAACCGTCGTAAAACCGCATTAAACAATGTCACTTAGTGAGATGCAGTGTTTTTCACCATTACAAGTCGGGAACTGCGATATCTAATGTGAAAGCGCTTGCAAACGTCGTTAGGTTAGGTTAGGTTAGGTTAGGTTAGGTTAGGTTACGTTAGGTTAGGTTTGGTTAGGTTAGGTCAGGTTAGGTTATGTTAGGTTAGGTTAGGTTAGGTTAGGTTAGGTTAAGATATGAACCGCGCTAAAACGGCATTAAACAATGTCACTTAGTGAGATGCAGTGTTTTTCACCTTTAAAAGTTGGGAACTGCGATATCTAATGTGAAAGCGCTTGAAACCGTCGTAATGTTGTAGAAAGCAATGTAAAGTAGCGAGTAAAACGTTTTCTAACGATAGAAGTGCGAAGGTTATGTTAGGTTGAGTTATGTTAGTTTAAGCTAGGTAGCGTCGTGAAACCACCAAAAACGACGTCATCTAACGAGATAGTGTTGTTTTATTGCGAGTACGAAACTGCGATAGGTAAAATGTGAAAGCACACAAAACGGCATGAACAAGCCAAATACTGCGTGTTGTACCGTTACAAGTGCGAAACTGCTATGTTTTGACATTCTCGGTATAGCGCATGCAAGTATCGTGAAACCTTAAAGAACGATGTCATTTAGCGAGATACAGCGTTCTGTACTGTAATAAGTTGGTGAGAAACTGTGAGGTCAAGCAAATATCGTAATTGTGAACGAAACAGTGTAATTGAGCGTCTTAAGATACAAGTGCGAATGTTAGGTTAGGTTGACATATCAACCGTCGTAAAACCGCATTAAACAATGTCACTTAGTGAGATGTAGTGTTTTTCAACATTACAAGTCGGGAACTACGATATCTAATGTGAAAGCGCATGAAACCGTCGTAATCTTGTAGAAAACATTGTAAAGTTGCGAGTAAAACGTTTTCTAACGATAGAAGTGCGAAGGTTAGGTTAGGTTAGGTTAGTTTAACCTAGGTAGCGTCGTGAAACTACCAAAAACGACGTCATCTAACGAGATAGTGTTGTTTTATAAGGAGTATTAAACTGCGATAGGTGAAATGTTGTGAAAGCACACAAAACGGCATGAACAAGCCAAATACTGCGTGTTCTACCGTTACAAGTGCGAAACTGCTATATTGTAATATTCTCGTTAAAGCGCATGCAAGCGTCGTGAAACCTTAAAGAACAATGTCATTCAGCGAGATACAACGTTCTGTACTGCAATAAGTTGGTGAAAAACTGTGAGGTTATGGAAATATGGTAATTGTGAACAAAACAGTGTAATAGAGCGGTTTTAGATACAAGTGCGAATGTTAGGTTAGGTTAAGATATGAACCGTCGTAAAACCGCATTAAACAATGTCAATTAGTGAGATGCAGTGTTTTTCACCATTAAAAGTCGGGAACTGCGATATCTAATGTGAAAGCGCTTGCAACCGTCGTTAGGTTAGGTTAGGTTAGGTTAGGTTAGGTTTTGTTAGGTTAGGTTAGGTTAGGTTAGATTAGGTTAGGTTGGGTTGAGTTGGGTTAGGTTAGGTTAGGTTAGGTTAGGTTGGGTTAGGTTAGGTTAGGTTACGTTAGGTTAGGTTAGGTTACGTTAGGTTAGGTTAGGTTAGGTTAGGTTACGTTAGGTTAGGTTAGGTTAGGTAAGGATAATTTGGTTAGGTTAGGTAAGGTTAGGTTAGGTTAGGTTAGGTTGGGTTGGGTGTTGTTGGTTTGGGTTGGGTTGAGTTGGGTTAGGTTGGGTTAGGTTAGGTTAGGTTACGTTAGGTTAGGTTAGGTTAGGTTAGGTTAGGTTACGTTAGGTTATGTTAGGTTAGGTTAGGTTACGTTAGGTTAGGTTAGGTCAGGAAAGGTTAGGTTACGTTAGAATAGGTTAGGTTAGGTTAGGCTACGTTAGGTTAGGTTAGGTTAGGTTAGGTTTGGTTAGGTTAGGTTAGGTTAGGTTAGGGTATGTTAGGTTAGGTTAGGTTAGGTTACGTTAGGTTAGGTTAGGTCAGGAAAGGTTAGGTTACGTTAGAATAGGTTAGGTTAGGTTACGTTAGGTTAGGTTAAGTTAGGTTAGGTTAGGTTTGGTTAGGTTAGCTTAGGTTAGGTTAGGTTGGGTTGGGTTGGGTTAGGTTAGGTTAGGTTAGGTTAGGTTGGGTTAGGTTAGTTTAGGTTAGGTTAGGTTAGGTTAGGTTGGGTTGGGTTGGGTTAGGTTAGGTTAGGTTAGGTTAGGTAAGGTTAGGTTAGGTTACGTTAGGTTAAGGTATGAACCGTCGTAAAACCGCATTAAACAATGTCACTTAGTGAGATGCAGTGTTTTTCACCTTTACAAGTTGGGAACTGTGATATCTAATGTGAAAGCGCTTGAAACCGTCGTATTGTTGTAGAAAGCAATGTAAAGTAGCGAGTAAAACGTTTTCTAACGATAGAAGTGCGAAGGTTATGTTAGGTTGAGTTATGTTAGTTTAAGCTAGGTAGCGTCGTGAAACTACCAAAAACAACGTCATCTAACGAGATAGTGTTGTTTTATTGCGAGTACGAAACTGCGATAGGTGAAATGTTGTGAAAGCACACAAAACGGCATGAACAAGCCAAATACTGCGGGTTGTACCGTTACAAGTGCGAAACTGCTATGTTGTGATATTCTCGTTAAAGCGCATGCAAGCATCGTGAAACCTTAAAGAACGATGTCATTTAGCGAGATACAGCGTTCTGTACTGCAATAAGCTGGTGAAAAACTGTGAGGTTATGCAAATATCCTAATTGTGAACGAAACAGTGTAATAGAGCGTTTTTTAATACAAGTGCGAATGTTAGGTTAGGTTAAGATATGAACCGTCGTAAAACCGCATTAAACAATGTCACTTAGTGAGATGCAGTGTTTTTCACCATTACAAGTCGGGAACTGCGATATCTAATGTGAAAGCGCTTGCAAACGTCGTTAGGTTAGGTTAGGTTAGGTTAGGTTAGGTTACGTTAGGTTAGGTTAGGTTAGGTTTGGTTAAGTTAGGTTAGGTTAGGTTAGGTTAGGTTAGGGATGTTAGGTAAGGTTTGGTTAGGTTAGGTTAGGTTAGGTTGGGTTAGGTAAGGTTAGGTTAGGTTAAGATATGAACCGCGCTAAAACCGCAATAAACAATGTCACTTAGTGAGATGCTGTGTTTTTCACTATTACAAGTCGGGAACTGCGATATCTAATGCGAAAGCGCTTGCAAACGTCGTTAGGTTAGGTTAGGTTAGGTTAGGTTAGGTTACGTTAGGTTAGGTTTGGTTAGGTTTGGTTAGGTTAGGTTAGGTTAGTTTATGTTAGGTTAGGTTGGGTTAGGTTAGGTTAGGTTAGGTTAAGATATGAACCGCGCTAAAACCACATTAAACAATGTCACTTAGTGAGATGCAGTGTTTTTCACCTTTACAAGTTGGGAACTGCGATATCTAATGTGAAAGCGCTTGAAACCGTCGTAATGTTGTAGAAAGCAATGTAAAGTAGCGAGTAAAACGTTTTCTAACGATAGAAGTGCGAAGGTTAGCTTGAGTTATGTTAGTTTAAGCTATGTAGCGTCGTGAGACCACCAAAAAGGACATCAACTAACGAGATAGCGTTGTTTTATTGCATGTACGTAACTGCAATAGGTGAAATGTTGTGAAAGTACACAAAACGGCTTGAACAAGCCAGATACTGCGTGTTGTACCGTTACAAGTGCGAAACTGCTATAATGTGATATTCTTGTTAAAGCGCATGCAAGCATCGTGAAACCTTAAAGAACGATGTCATTTAGCGAGATACAGCGTTCTGTACTGCAATAAGTTGGTGAAAAACTGTGAGGTTATGCAAATATCGTAATTGTGAACGAAACAGTGTAATAGAGCGTTTTTCCATACAAGTACGAATGTTAGGTTAGGTTAAGATATGAACCGTCGTAAAACCGCATTAAACAATGGCACTTAGTGAGATGCAGTGTTTTTCCCCATTACAAGTCGGGAACTGCGATATCTAATGTGAAAGCGCTTGCAAACGTCGTTAGGTTAGGTTAGGTTAGGTTAGGTTAGGTTAGGTTACGTTAGGTTAGGTTTGGTTAGGTTAGGTTAGGTTTGGTTATGTTAGGTTAGGTTGGGTTAGGTTAGGTTAGGTTAGGTTAGGTTAAGATATGAACCGCGCTAAAACCGCATTAAACAATGTCACTTAGTGAGATGCAGTGTTTTTCACCTTTACAAGTTGGGAACTGCGATATCTAATGTGAAATCGCTTGAAACCGTCGTAATGTTGTAGAAAGCAATGTAAAGTAGCGAGTAAAACGTTTTCTAACGATAGAAGTGCGAAGGTTATGTTAGGTTGAGTTATGTTAGTTTAAGCTAGGTAGCGTCGTGAAACCACCAAAAACGACGTCATCTAACGAGATAGTGTTGTTTATTGCGAGTACGAAACTGCGATAGGTGAAATGTTGTGAAAGCACACAAAACGGCATGAACAAGCCAAATACTGCGTGTTGTACCGTTACAAGTGCGAAACTGCTATGTTGTGACATTCTCGGTAAAGCGCATGCAAGTATCGTGAAACCCTAAAGAACGATGTCATTTAGCGAGATACAGCGTTCTGTACTGTAATAAGTTGGTGAGAAACTGTGAGGTCAAGCAAATATCGTAATTGTGAACGACACAGTGTAATTGAGCGTCTTTAGATACAAGTGCGAATGTTAGGTTAGGTTGACATATCAACCATCGTAAAACCGCATTAAACAATGTCACTTAGTGAGATGTAGTGTTTTTCAACATTACAAGTCGGGAACTACGATATCTAATGTGAAAGCGCATGAAACCGTCGTAATCTTCTAGAAAACATTGTAAAGTTGCGAGTAAAACGTTTTCTAACGATAGAAGTGCGAAGGTTAGGTTAGGTTAGGTTAGTTTAGGCTAGGTAGCGTCGTGAAACTACCAAAAACGACGTCATCTAAAGAGATAGTGTTCTTTTATTGCGAGTATTAAACTGCGATAGGCGAAATGTGAAAGCACACAAAACGGCATGAACAAGCCAAATACTGCGTGTTCTACCGTTACAAGTGCGAAACTGCTATATTGTGATATTCTCGTTAAAGCGCATGCAAGCATCGTGAAACCTTAAAGAACAATGTCAATTAGCGAGATACAGCGTTCTGTACTGCAATAAGTTGGCGAAAAACTGTGAGGTTATGCAAATATCGTAATTGTGAACGAAACAGTGTAATAGAGCGTTTTTCAATACAAGTACGAATGTTAGGTTAGGTTAGGATATGAACCGTCGTAAAACCGCATTAAACAATGTCACTTAGTGAGATGCAATGTTTTTCACCATTACAAGTCGGGAACTGCGATATCTAATGTGAAAGCGCTTGCAAACGTCGTTAGGTTAGGTTAGGTTAGGTTAGGTTAGGTTAGGTTACGTTAGGTTAGGTTTGGTTAGGTTAGGTCAGGTTAGGTTATGTTAGGTTAGGTTAGGTTAGGTTAGGTTAAGATATGAACCGCGCTAAAACGGCATTAAACAATGTCACTTAGTGAGATGCAGTGTTTTTCACCTTTAAAAGTTGGGAACTGCGATATCTAATGTGAAAGCGCTTGAAACCGTCGTAATGTTGTAGAAAGCAATGTAAAGTAGCGAGTAAAACGTTTTCTAACGATAGAAGTGCGAAGGTTATGTTAGGTTGAGTTATGTTAGTTTAAGCTAGGTAGCGTCGTGAAACCACCAAAAACGACGTCATCTAACGAGATAGTGTTGTTTTATAGCGAGTACGAAACTGCGATAGGTAAAATGTGAAAGCACACAAAACGGCATGAACAAGCCAAATACTGCGTGTTGTACCGTTACAAATGCGAAACTGCTATGTTTTGACATTCTCGGTAAAGCGCATGCAAGTATCGTGAAACCTTAAAGAACGATGTCATTTAGCGAGATACAGCGTTCTGTACTGTAATAAGTTGGTGAGAAACTGTGAGGTCAAGCAAATATCGTAATTGTGAACGAAACAGTGTAATTGAGCGTCTTAAGATACAAGTGCGAATGTTAGGTTAGGTTGACATATCAACCGTCGTAAAACCGCATTAAACAATGTCACTTAGTGAGATGTAGTGTTTTTCAACATTACAAGTCGGGAACTACGATATCTAATGTGAAAGCGCATGAAACCGTCGTAATCTTGTAGAAAACATTGTAAAGTTGCGAGTAAAACGTTTTCTAACGATAGAAGTGCGAAGGTTAGGTTAGGTTAGGTTAGTTTAACCTAGGTAGCGTCGTGAAACTACCAAAAACGACGTCATCTAACGAGATAGTGTTGTTTTATAAGGAGTATTAAACTGCGATAGGTGAAATGTTGTGAAAGCACACAAAACGGCATGAACAAGCCAAATACTGCGTGTTCTACCGTTACAAGTGCGAAACTGCTATATTGTAATATTCTCGTTAAAGCGCATGCAAGCGTCGTGAAACCTTAAAGAACAATGTCATTCAGCGAGATACAACGTTCTGTACTGCAATAAGTTGGTGAAAAACTGTGAGGTTATGGAAATATGGTAATTGTGAACAAAACAGTGTAATAGAGCGGTTTTAGATACAAGTGCGAATGTTAGGTTAGGTTAAGATATGAACCGTCGTAAAACCGCATTAAACAATGTCAATTAGTGAGATGCAGTGTTTTTCACCATTAAAAGTCGGGAACTGCGATATCTAATGTGAAAGCGCTTGCAACCGTCGTTAGGTTAGGTTAGGTTAGGTTAGTTTAGGTTTTGTTAGGTTAGGTTAGGTTAGGTTAGATTAGGTTAGGTTGGGTTGAGTTGGGTTAGGTTAGGTTAGGTTAGGTTAGGTTGGGTTAGGTTAGGTTAGGTTACGTTAGGTTAGGTTAGGTTACGTTAGGTTAGGTTAGGTTAGGTTACGTTAGGTTAGGTTAGGTTAGGTAAGGATAATTTGGTTAGGTTAGGTAAGGTTAGGTTAGGTTAGGTTAGGTTGGGTTGGGTGTTGTTGGTTTGGGTTGGGTTGAGTTGGGTTAGGTTGGGTTAGGTTAGGTTAGGTTACGTTAGGTTAGGTTAGGTTAGGTTAGGTTACGTTAGGTTATGTTAGGTTAGGTTAGGTTACGTTAGGTTAGGTTAGGTCAGGAAAGGTTAGGTTACGTTAGAATAGGTTAGGTTAGGTTAGGCTACGTTAGGTTAGGTTAAGTTAGGTTAGGTTTGGTTAGGTTAGGTTAGGTTAGGTTAGGGTATGTTAGGTTAGGTTAGGTTAGGTTACGTTAGGTTAGGTTAGGTCAGGAAAGGTTAGGTTACGTTAGAATAGGTTAGGTTAGGTTACGTTAGGTTAGGTTAAGTTAGGTTAGGTTAGGTTTGGTTAGGTTAGCTTAGGTTAGGTTAGGTTGGGTTGGGTTAGGTTAGGTTAGGTTAGGTTAGGTTAGGTTGGGTTAGGTTAGTTTAGGTTAGGTTAGGTTAGGTTAGGTTGGGTTGGGTTGGGTTAGGTTAGGTTAGGTTAGGTTAGGTAAGGTTAGGTTAGGTTACGTTAGGTTAAGGTATGAACCGTCGTAAAACCGCATTAAACAATGTCACTTAGTGAGATGCAGTGTTTTTCACCTTTACAAGTTGGGAACTGTGATATCTAATGTGAAAGCGCTTGAAACCGTCGTATTGTTGTAGAAAGCAATGTAAAGTAGCGAGTAAAACGTTTTCTAACGATAGAAGTGCGAAGGTTATCTTAGGTTGAGTTATGTTAGTTTAAGCTAGGTAGCGTCGTGAAACTACCAAAAACAACGTCATCTAACGAGATAGTGTTGTTTTATTGCGAGTACGAAACTGCGATAGGTGAAATGTTGTGAAAGCACACAAAACGGCATGAACAAGCCAAATACTGCGTGTTGTACCGTTACAAGTGCGAAACTGCTATGTTGTGATATTCTCGTTAAAGCGCATGCAAGCATCGTGAAACCTTAAAGAACGATGTCATTTAGCGAGATACAGCGTTCTGTACTGCAATAAGTTGGTGAAAAACTGTGAGGTTATGCAAATATCCTAATTGTGAACGAAACAGTGTAATAGAGCGTTTTTTAATACAAGTGCGAATGTTAGGTTAGGTTAAGATATGAACCGTCGTAAAACCGCATTAAACAATGTCACTTATTGAGATGCAGTGTTTTTCACCATTACAAGTCGGGAACTGCGATATCTAATGTGAAAGCGCTTGCAAACGTCGTTAGGTTAGGTTAGGTTAGGTTAGGTTAGGTTAGGTTACGTTAGGTTAGGTTAGGTTAGGTTTGGTTAAGTTAGGTTAGGTTAGGTTAGGTTAGGGATGTTAGGTAAGGTTTGGTTAGGTTAGGTTAGGTTAGGTTGGGTTAGGTAAGGTTAGGTTAGGTTAAGATATGAACCGCGCTAAAACCGCAATAAACAATGTCACTTAGTGAGATGCTGTGTTTTTCACTATTACAAGTCGGGAACTGCGATATCTAATGCGAAAGCGCTTGCAAACGTCGTTAGGTTAGGTTAGGTTAGGTTAGGTTAGGTTACGTTAGGTTAGGTTTGGTTAGGTTAGGTTAGGTTAGTTTATGTTAGGTTAGGTTGGGTTAGGTTAGGTTAGGTTAGGTTAAGATATGAACCGCGCTAAAACCACATTAAACAATGTCACTTAGTGAGATGCAGTGTTTTTCACCTTTACAAGTTGGGAACTGCGATATCTACTGTGAAAGCGCATGAAACCGTCGTAATCTTGTAGAAAACATTGTAAAGTGGTGAGTAAAACGTTTTCTAACGATAGAAGTGCGAAGGTTAGGTTAGGTTAGGTTAGGTTAAGCTAGGTAGCGTCGTGAAACTACCAAAAACGACGTCATCTAACGAGATAGTGTTGTTTTATTGCGAGTATTAAACTGCGATAGGTGAAATATTGTGAAAGCACACAAAACGGAATGAACAAGCCAAATACTGCGTGTTCTACCGTTACAAGTGCGAAACTGCTATATTGTGATATTCTCGTTAAAGCGCATGCAAGCATCGTGAAACCTTAAAAAACAATGTCATTTAGGAAGATACAGCGTTCTGTACTGCAATAAGTTGGTGAAAAACTGTGAGGTTATGCAAATATCGTAATTGTGAACAAAACAGTGTAATAGAGCGTTTTTAGATACAAGTGCGAATGTTAGGTTAGGTTAAGATATGAACTGTCGTAAAACCGCATTAAACAATGTCAATTAGTGAGATGCAGTGTTTTTCACCATTAAAAGTGGGGAACTGCGATATCTAATGTGAAAGCGCTTGCAACCGTCGTTAGGTTAGGTTAGGTTAGGTCAGGTTAGGTTAGGTTATTTTTGGTTAGGTTAGGTTAGGTTAGGTTAGGTTAGATTAGGTTAGGTTGGGTTGAGTTGGGTTAGGTTAGGTTAGGTTAGGTTAGGTTGGGTTAGGTTAGGTTAGGTTAGGTTAGGTTACGTTAGGTTAGGTTAGGTTACGTTAGGTTAGGTTAGGTTACGTTAGGTTAGGTTAGGTTAGGTAAGGATAATTTGGTTAGGTTAGGTAAGGTTAGGTTAGGTTAGGTTAGGTTGGGTTGGGTGTTGTTGGGTTGGGTTGGGTTGGGTTAGGTTGGGTTAGGTTAGGTTAGGTTACGTTAGGCTAGGTTAGGTTAGGTTAGGTTACGTTAGGTAATGTTAGGTTAGGTTAGGTTACGTTAGGTTAGGTTAGGTCAGGTAAGGTTAGGTTACGTTAGAATAGGTTAGGTTAGGTTAGGTTACGTTAGGTTAGGTTAAGTTAGGTTAGGTTAGGTTTGGTTAGGTTAGGTTAGGTTAGTTTAGGTTAGGTTGGGTTGGGTTGGGTTGGGTTAGGTTGGGTTAGGTTAGGTTAGGTTAGGTTAGGTTGGGTTAGGTTAGTTTAGGTTAGGTTAGGTTAGGTTAGGTTAGGGTCGGGTTGGGTTAGGTTAGGTTAGGTTAGGTAAGGTTAGGTTAGGTTAGGTTAGGTTACGTTAGGTTAAGGTATGAACCATCGTAAAACCGCATTAAACATTGCACTTAGTGAGATGCAGTGTTTTTCACCTTTACAAGTTGGGAACTGTGATATCTAATGTGAAAGCGCTTGAAACCGTCGTAATGTTGTATAAAGCAATGTAAAGTAGCGAGTAAAACGTTTTCTAACGATAGAAGTGCGAAGGTTATGTTAGGTTGAGTTATGTTAGTTTAAGCTAGGTAGCGTCGTGAAACTACCAAAAACAACGTCATCTAACGAGATAGTGTTGTTTTATTGCGAGTACGAAACTGCGATAGGTGAAATGTTGTGAAAGCACACAAAACGGCATGAACAAGCCAAATACTGCGTGTTGTACCGTTACAAGTGCGAAACTGCTATGTTCTGATATTCTCGTTAAAGCGCATGCAAGCATCGTGAAACCTTAAAAAATGATGTCATTTAGCGAGATACAGCGTTCTGTACTGCAATAAGTTGGTGAAAAACTGTGAGGTTATGCAAATATCGTAATTGTGAACGAAACAGTGTAATAGAGCGTTTTTCCATACAAGTACGAATGTTAGGTTAGGTTAAGATATGAACCGTCGTAAAACCGCATTAAACAATGTCACTTAGTGAGATGCAGTGTTTTTCACCATTACAAGTTGGGAACTGCGATATCTAATGTGAAAGCGCTTGCAAACGTCGTTAGGTTAGGTTAGGTTAGGTTAGGTTAGGTTACGTTAGGTTAGGTTTGGTTATGTTAGGTTAGGTTAGGTTATGTTAGGTTAGGTTGGGTTAGGTTAGGTTAGGTTAGGTTAGGTTAAGATACGAACCGCGCTAAAACCGCATTAAACAATGTCACTTAGTGAGATGCAGTGTTTTTCACCTTTACAAGTTGGGAACTGCGATATCTAATGTGAAAGCGCTTGAAACCGTCGTAATGTTGTAGAAAGCAATGTAAAGTAGCGAGTAAAACGTTTTCTAACGATAGAAGTGCGAAGGTTATGTTAGGTTGAGTTATGTTAGTTTAAGCTAGGTAGCGTCGTGAAACCACCAAAAACGACGTCATCTAACGAGATAGTGTTGTTTATTGCGAGTACGAAACTGCGATAGGTAAAATGTTGTGAAAGCACACAAAACGGCATGAACAAGCCAAATACTGCGTGTTGTACCGTTACAAGTGCGAAACTGCTATGTTGTGACATTCTCGGTAAAGCGCATGCAAGTGTCGTGAAACCTTAAAGAACGATGTCATTTAGCGAGATACAGCGTTCTGTACTGTAATAAGTTGGTGAGAAACTGTGAGGTCAAGCAAATATCGTAATTGTGAACGAAACAGTGTAATTGAGCGTCTTTAGATACAAGTGCGAATGTTAGGTTAGGTTGACATATCAACCATCGTAAAACCGCATTAAACAATGTCACTTAGTGATATGTAGTGTTTTTCAACATTACAAGTCGGGAACTACGATGTGAAAGCGCATGAAACCGTCATAATGTTGTAGAAAACATTGTAAAGTTGCCATTAAAACGTTTTCTAACGATAGAAGTGCGAAGGTTAGGTTAGGTTAGGTTAGTTTAGGCTAGGTAGCGTCGTGAAACTACCAAAAACGACGTCATCTAAAGAGATAGTGTTGTTTTATCTCGAGTATTAAACTGCGATAGGTGAAATGTTGTGAAAGCACACAAAACGGCATGAACAAGCCAAATACTGCGTGTTCTACCGTTACAAGTGCGAAACTGCTATATTGTGATATTCTCGTTAAAGCGCATGCAAGCATCGTGAAACCTTAAAGAACAATGTCATTTAGCGAGATACAGCGTTCTGTACTGCAATAAGTTGGTGAAAAACTGTGAGGTTATGCAAATATCGTAATTGTGAACGAAACAGTGTAATAGAGCGTTTTTCAATACAAGTACGAATGTTAGGTTAGGTTAAGATATGAACCGTCGTAAAACCGCATTAAACAATGTCACTTAGTGAGATGCAGTGTTTTTCACCATTACAAGTCGGGAACTGCGATATCTAATGTGAAAGCGCTTGCAAACGTCGTTAGGTTAGGTTAGGTTAGGTTAGGTTTGGTTTGGTTAGGTTAGGTTAGGTTAGGTTATGTTAGGTTAGGTTGGGTTAGGTTAGGTTAGGTTACGTTAGGTTAAGGTATGAACCGTTGTAAAACCGCAATAAACAATGTCACTTAGTGAGATGCAGTGTTTTTCACCTTTACAAGTTGGGAACTGCGATATCTAATGTGAAAGCGCTTGAAACCGTCGTAATGTTGTAGAAAGCAATGTAAAGTAGCGAGTAAAACGTTTTCTAACGATAGAAGTGCGAAGGTTATGTTAGGTTGAGTTATGTTAGTTTAAGCTAGGTAGCGTCGTGAAACCACCAAAAACGACGTCATCTAACGAGATAGTGTTGTTTTATTGCGAGTACGAAACTGCGATAGGTAAAATGTGAAAGCACACAAAACGGCATGAACAAGCCAAATACTGCGTGTTGTACCGTAACAAGTGCGAAACTGCTATGTTTTGACATTCTCGGTAAAGCGCATGCAAGTATCGTGAAACCTTAAAGAACGATGTCATTTAGCGAGATACAGCGTTCTGTACTGTAATAAGTTGGTGAGAAACTGTGAGGTCAAGCAAATATCGTAATTGTGAACGAAACAGTGTAATTGAGCGTCTTAAGATACAAGTGCGAATGTTAGGTTAGGTTGACATATCAACCGTCGTAAAACCGCATTAAACAATGTCACTTAGTGAGATGTAGTGTTTTTCAACATTACAAGTCGGGAACTACGATATCTAATGTGAAAGCGCATGAAACCGTCGTAATCTTGTAGAAAACATTGTAAAGTTGCGAGTAAAACGTTTTCTAACGATAGAAGTGCGAAGGTTAGGTTAGTTTAAGCTAGGTAGCGTCGTGAAACTACCAAAAACGACGTCATCTAACGAGATAGTGTTGTTTTATAGCGAGTATTAAACTGCGATAGGTGAAATGTTGTGAAAGCACACAAAACGGCATGAACAAGCCAAAGACTGCGTGTTCTACCGTTACAAGTGCGAAACTGCTATATTGTGATATTCTCGTTAAAGCGCATGCAAGCATCGTGAAACCTTAAAGAACAATGTCATTTAGCGAGATACAACGTTCTGTACTGCAATAAGTTGGTGAAAAACTGTGAGGTTATGGAAATATGGTAATTGTGAACAAAACAGTGTAATAGAGCGGTTTTAGATACAAGTGCGAATGTTAGGTTAGGTTAAGATATGAACCGTCGTAAAACCGCATTAAACAATGTCAATTAGTGAGATGCAGTGTTTTTCACCATTAAAAGTCGGGAACTGCGATATCTAATGTGAAAGCGCTTGCAACCGTCGTTAGGTTAGGTTAGGTTAGGTTAGGTTAGGTTAGGTTAGGTTAGGTTAGGTTACGTTAGGTTAGGTTAGGTTTGGTTAGGTTAGGTTAGGTTAGGTTAGGGATGTTAGGTAAGGTTTGGTTAGGTTAGGTTAGGTTAGGTTGGGTTAGGTAAGGTTAGGTTAGGTTCAGATATGAACCGCGCTAAAACCGCATTAAACAATGTCACTTAGTGAGATGCTGTGTTTTTCACCATTACAAGTCGGGAACTGCGATATCTAATGTGAAAGCGCTTGCAAACGTCGTTAGGTTAGGTTAGGTTAGGTTAGGTTAGGTTAGGTTACGTTAGGTTAGGTTTGGTTAGGTTAGGTTAGGTTAGGTTAGGTTATGTTAGGTTAGGTTGGGTTAGGTTAGGTTAGGTTAGGTTAGGTTAAGATATGAACCGCGCTAAAACCGCATTAAACAATGTCACTTAGTGAGATGCAGTGTTTTTCACCTTTACAAGTTGGGAACTGCGATATCTAATGTGAAAGCGCATGAAACCGTCGTAATCTTGTAGAAAATATTGTAAAGTGGTGAGTAAAACGTTTTCTAACGATAGAAGTGCGAAGGTTAGGTTAGGTTAGGTTAGTTTAAGCTAGGTAGCGTCGTGAAACTACCAAAAACGACGTCATCTAACGAGATAGTGTTGTTTTATAGCGAGTAATAAACTGCGATAGGTGAAATGTTGTGAAAGCACACAAAACGGCATGAACAAGCCAAATACTGCGTGTTGTACCGTTACAAGGGCGAAACTGCTATAATGTGATATTCTTGTTAAAGCGCATGCAAGCATCGTCAAACCTTAAAGAACGATGTCATTTAGCGAGATACAGCGTTCTGTACTGCAATAAGTTGGTGAAAAACTGTGAGGTTATGCAAATATCGTAATTGTGAACGAAACAGTGTAATAGAGCGTTTTTCCATACAAGTACGAATGTTAGGTTAGGTTAAGATATGAACCGTCGTAAAACCGCATTAAACAATGGCACTTAGTGAGATGCAGTGTTTTTCACCATTACAAGTCGGGAACTGCGATATCTAATGTGAAAGCGCTTGCAAACGTCGTTAGGTTAGGTTAGGTTAGGTTAGGTTAGGTTAGGTTACGTTAGGTTAGGTTTGGTTAGGTTAGGTTAGGTTTGGTTATGTTAGGTTAGGTTGGGTTAGGTTAGGTTAGGTTAGGTTAGGTTATGTTAAGATATGAACCGCGCTAAAACCGCATTAAACAATGTCACTTAGTGAGATGCAGTGTTTTTCACCTTTACAAGTTGGGAACTGCGATATCTAACGTGAAATCGCTTGAAACCGTCGTAATGTTGTAGAAAGCAATGTAAAGTAGCGAGTAAAACGTTTTCTAACGATAGAAGTGCGAAGGTTATGTTAGGTTGAGTTATGTTAGTTTAAGCTAGGTAGCGTCGTGAAACCACCAAAAACGACGTCATCTAACGAGATAGTGTTGTTTATTGCGAGTACGAAACTGCGATAGGTGAAATGTTGTGAAAGCACACAAAACGGCATGAACAAGCCAAATACTGCGTGTTGTACCGTTACAAGTGCGAAACTGCTATGTTGTGACATTCTCGGTAAAGCGCATGCAAGTATCGTGAAACCTTAAAAAACGATGTCATTTAGCGAGATACAGCGTTCTGTACTGTAATAAGTTGGTGAGAAACTGTGAGGTCAAGCAAATATCGTAATTGTGAACGAAACAGTGTAATTGAGCGTCTTTAGATACAAGTGCGAATGTTAGGTTAGGTTGACATATACCATCGTAAAACCGCATTAAACAATGTCACTTAGTGAGATGTAGTGTTTTTCAACATTACAAGTCGGGAAATACGATATCTAATGTGAAAGCGCATGAAACCGTCGTAATCTTGTAGAAAACATTGTAAAGTTGCGAGTAAAACGTTTTCTAACGATAGTAGTGCGAAGGTTAGGTTAGGTTAGGTTAGTTTAAGCTAGGTAGCGTCGTGAAACTACCAAAAACGACGTCATCTAACGAGATAGTGTTGTTTTATAGCGAGTATTAAACTGCGATAGGTGAAATGTTGTGAAAGCACACAAAACGGCATGAACAAGCCAAATACTGCGTGTTCTACCGTTACAAGTGCGAAACTGCTATATTGTGATATTCTCGTTAAAGCGCATGCAAGCATCGTGAAACCTTAAAGAATAATGTCATTTAGCGAGATACAACGTTCTGTACTGCAATAAGTTGGTGAAAAACTGTGAGGTTATGCAAATATGGTAATTGTGAACAAAACAGTGTAATAGAGCGTTTTTAGATACAAGTGCGAATGTTAGGTTAGGTTAAGATATGAACCGTCGTAAAACCGCATTAAACAAATGTCAATTAGTGAGATGCAGTGTTTTTCACCATTAAAAGTCGGGAACTGCGATATCAAATGTGAAAGCGCTTGCAAACGTCGTTAGGTTAGGTTAGGTTACGTTAGGTTAGGTTTGGTTAGGTTAGGTTAGGTTAGGTTATGTTAGGTTAGGTTGGGTTAGGTTAGGTTAGGTTACGTTAGGTTAAGGTATGAACCGTCGTAAAACCGCATTAAACAATGTCACTTAGTGAGATGCAGTGTTTTTCACCTTTACAAGTTGGGAACTGCGATATCTACAGTGAAAGCACTTGAAACCGTCGTAATGTTGTAGAAAGCAATGTAAAGTAGCGAGTAAAACGTTTTCTAACGATAGAAGTGCGAAGGTTATGTTAGGTTGAGTTATGTTAGTTTAAGCTAGGTAGCGTCGTGAAACCACCAAAAACGACGTCATCTAACGAGATAGTGTTGTTTTATTGCGAGTACGAAACTGCGATAGGTAAAATGTTGTGAAAGCACACAAAACGGCATGAACAAGCCAAATACTGCGTGTTGTACCGTTACAAGTGCGAAACTGCTATGTTGTGACATTCTCGGTAAAGCGCATGCAAGTATCGTGAAACCTTAAAGAACGATGTCATTTAGCGAGATACAGCGTTCTGTACTGTAATAAGTTGGTGAGAAACTGTGAGGTCAAGCAAATATTGTAATTGTGAACGAAACAGTGTAATTGAGCGCCTTTAGATACAAGTGCGAATGTTAGGTTAGGTTGACATATCAACCGTCGTAAAACCGCATTAAACAATCTCACTTAGTGAGATGTAGTGTTTTTCAAAATTACAAGTCGGGAACTACGATATCTAATGTGAAAGCGCATGAAACCGTCGTAATCTTGTAGAAAACATTGTAAAGTTGCGAATAAAACGTTTTCTAACGATAGAAGTGCGAAGGTTAGGTTAGGTTAGGTTAGGTTAAGCTAGGTAGCGTCGTGAAACTACCAAAAACGACGTCATCTAACGAGATAGTGTTGTTTTATTGCGAGTTATAAACTGCGATAGGTGAAATGTTGTGAAAGTACACAAAACGGCTTGAACAAGCCAGATACTGCGTGTTGTACCGTTACAAGTGCGAAACTGCTATATTGTGATATTCTCGTTAAAGCGCATGCAAGCATCGTGAAACCTTAAAAAACAATTTCATTTAGGAAGATACAGCGTTCTGTACTGCAATAAGTTGGTGAAAAACTGTGAGGTTATGCAAATATCGTAATTGTGAACAAAACAGTGTAATAGAGCGTTTTTAGATACAAGTGCGAATGTTAGGTTAGGTTAAGATATGAACCGTCGTAAAACCGCATTAAACAATGTCAATTAGTGAGATGCAGTGTTTTTCACCATTAAAAGTGGGGAACTGCGATATCTAATGTGAAAGCGCTTGCAAACGTCGTTAGGTTAGGTTAGGTTAGGTTAGGTTAGGTTACGTTAGGTTAGGTTAGGTTAGGTTTGGTTAGGTTAGGTTAGGTTAGGTTAGGTTAGGGTATGTTAGGTAAGGTTTGGTTAGGTTAGGTTAGGTTAGGTTAGGTTGGGTTAGGTAAGGTTAGGTTAGGTTAAGATATGAACCGAGCTAAAACCGCATTAAACAATGTCACTTAGTGAGATGCTGTGTTTTTCACCATGACAAGTCGGGAACTGCGATATCTAATGTGAAAGCGCATGAAGCCGTCGTAATCTTGCAGAAAACATTGTAAAGTAGCGAATAAAACGTTTTCTAACGATAGAAGTGCGAAGGTTCGGTTAGTTTGAGCTAGGTAGCGTCGTGAAACCGCCAAAAACGATGTCATCTAACGAGATAGTGTTGTTTTATTTCGAGTACGAAACTGCGATAGGTGAAATATTGAGAAAGCACACAAAATGGCATGAACTAGCCAGATACTGCGTCTTGTGCCGTTACAAGTGCGAAACTGCTTTATTGTGATATTCTCGTTAAAGCGCATGCAAGTATCGTGAAACCTTAAAGAACGATGTCATTTAGCGAGATACAGCGTTCTGAACTGTAATAAGTTGGTGAGAAACTGTGAGGTCAAGCAAATATCGTAATTGTGAACGAAACAGTGTAATTGAGCGTATTTAGATACAAGTGCGAATGTTAGGTTAGGTTGAGATATCAACCGTCGTAAAACCGCATTAAGCAATGTCACTTAGTGAGATGTAGTGTTTTTCAACATTACAAGTCGGGAACTACGATATCTAATGTGAAAGCGCATGAAACCGTCGTAATCTTGTAGAAAACATTGTAAAGTTGCGAGTAAAACGTTTTCTAACGATAGAAGTGCGAAGGTTAGCTTGAGTTATGTTAGTTTAAGCTATGTAGCGTCGTGAGACCACCAAAAAGGACGTCAACTAACGAGATAGCGTTGTTTTATTGCATGTACGTAACTGCAATAGGTGAAATGTTGTGAAAGTACACAAAACGGTTTGAACAAGCCAGATACTGCGTGTTGTACCATTACAAGTGCGAAACTGCTATAATGTGATATTCTTGTTAAAGCGCATGCAAGCATCGTGAAACCTTAAAGAAGGATGTCATTTAGCGAGATACAGCGTTCTGTACTGCAATAAGTTGGTGAAAAACTGTGAGGTTATGCAAATATCGTAATTGTGAACGAAACAGTGTAATAGAGCGTTTTTCCATACAAGTACGAATGTTAGGTTAGGTTAAGATATGAACCGTCGTAAAACCGCATTAAACAATGGCACTTAGTGAGATGCAGTGTTTTTCACCATTACAAGTCGGGAACTGCGATATCTAATGTGAAAGCGCTTGCAAACGTCGTTAGGTTAGGTTAGGTTAGGTTACGTTAGGTTAGGTTTGGTTAGGTTAGGTTAGGTTAGGTTATGTTAGGTTAGGTTAGGTTAGGTTAGGTTAGGTTAAGATATGAACCGCGCTAAAACGGCATTAAACAATGTCACTTATTGAGATGCAGTGTTTTTCACCTTTAAAACTTGGGAACTGCGATATCTAATGTGAAAGCGCTTGAAACCGTCGTAATGTTGTAGAAAGCAATGTAAAGTAGCGAGTAAAACGTTTTCTAACGATAGAAGTGCGAAGGTTATGTTAGGTTGAGTTATGTTAGTTTAAGCCAGGTAGCGTCGTGAAACCACCAAAAACGACGTCATCTAACGAGATAGTGTTGTTTATTGCGAGTACGAAACTGCGATAGGTGAAATGTTGTGAAAGCACACAAAACGGCGTGAACAAGCCAAATACTGCGTGTTGTACCGTTACAAGTGCGAAACTGCTATGTTGTGACATTCTCGGTAAAGCGCATGCAAGTATCGTGAAACCTTAAAGAACGATGTCATTTAGCGAGATACAGCGTTCTGTACTGTAATAAGTTGGTGAGAAACTGTGAGGTCAAGCAAATATTGTAATTGTGAACGAAACAGTGTAATTGAGCGCCTTTAGATACAAGTGCGAATGTTAGGTTAGGTTGACATATCAACCGTCGTAAAACCGCATTAAACAATCTCACTTAGTGAGATGTAGTGTTTTTCAAAATTACAAGTCGGGAACTACGATATCTAATGTGAAAGCGCATGAAACCGTCGTAATCTTGTAGAAAACATTGTAAAGTTGCGAATAAAACGTTTTCTAACGATAGAAGTGCGAAGGTTAGGTTAGGTTAGGTTAGGTTAAGCTAGGTAGCGTCGTGAAACTACCAAAAACGACGTCATCTAACGAGATAGTGTTGTTTTATTGCGAGTTATAAACTGCGATAGGTGAAATGTTGTGAAAGCACACAAAACGGAATGAACAAGCCAAATACTGCGTGTTCTACCGTTACAAGTGCGAAACTGCTATATTGTGATATTCTCGTTAAAGCGCATGCAAGCATCGTGAAACCTTAAAAAACAATTTCATTTAGGAAGATACAGCGTTCTGTACTGCAATAAGTTGGTGAAAAACTGTGAGGTTATGCAAATATCGTAATTGTGAACAAAACAGTGTAATAGAGCGTTTTTAGATACAAGTGCGAATGTTAGGTTAGGTTAAGATATGAACCGTCGTAAAACCGCATTAAACAATGTCAATTAGTGAGATGCAGTGTTTTTCACCATTAAAAGTGGGGAACTGCGATATCTAATGTGAAAGCGCTTGCAAACGTCGTTAGGTTAGGTTAGGTTAGGTTAGGTTAGGTTACGTTAGGTTAGGTTAGGTTAGGTTTGGTTAGGTTAGGTTAGGTTAGGTTAGGTTAGGGTATGTTAGGTAAGGTTTGGTTAGGTTAGGTTAGGTTAGGTTAGGTTGGGTTAGGTAAGGTTAGGTTAGGTTAAGATATGAACCGAGCTAAAACCGCATTAAACAATGTCACTTAGTGAGATGCTGTGTTTTTCACCATGACAAGTCGGGAACTGCGATATCTAATGTGAAAGCGCATGAAGCCGTCGTAATCTTGCAGAAAACATTGTAAAGTAGCGAATAAAACGTTTTCTAACGATAGAAGTGCGAAGGTTCGGTTAGTTTGAGCTAGGTAGCGTCGTGAAACCGCCAAAAACGATGTCATCTAACGAGATAGTGTTGTTTTATTTCGAGTACGAAACTGCGATAGGTGAAATATTGAGAAAGCACACAAAATGGCATGAACTAGCCAGATACTGCGTCTTGTGCCGTTACAAGTGCGAAACTGCTTTATTGTGATATTCTCGTTAAAGCGCATGCAAGTATCGTGAAACCTTAAAGAACGATGTCATTTAGCGAGATACAGCGTTCTGAACTGTAATAAGTTGGTGAGAAACTGTGAGGTCAAGCAAATATCGTAATTGTGAACGAAACAGTGTAATTGAGCGTATTTAGATACAAGTGCGAATGTTAGGTTAGGTTGAGATATCAACCGTCGTAAAACCGCATTAAGCAATGTCACTTAGTGAGATGTAGTGTTTTTCAACATTACAAGTCGGGAACTACGATATCTAATGTGAAAGCGCATGAAACCGTCGTAATCTTGTAGAAAACATTGTAAAGTTGCGAGTAAAACGTTTTCTAACGATAGAAGTGCGAAGGTTAGCTTGAGTTATGTTAGTTTAAGCTATGTAGCGTCGTGAGACCACCAAAAAGGACGTCAACTAACGAGATAGCGTTGTTTTATTGCATGTACGTAACTGCAATAGGTGAAATGTTGTGAAAGTACACAAAACGGTTTGAACAAGCCAGATACTGCGTGTTGTACCATTACAAGTGCGAAACTGCTATAATGTGATATTCTTGTTAAAGCGCATGCAAGCATCGTGAAACCTTAAAGAAGGATGTCATTTAGCGAGATACAGCGTTCTGTACTGCAATAAGTTGGTGAAAAACTGTGAGGTTATGCAAATATCGTAATTGTGAACGAAACAGTGTAATAGAGCGTTTTTCCATACAAGTACGAATGTTAGGTTAGGTTAAGATATGAACCGTCGTAAAACCGCATTAAACAATGGCACTTAGTGAGATGCAGTGTTTTTCACCATTACAAGTCGGGAACTGCGATATCTAATGTGAAAGCGCTTGCAAACGTCGTTAGGTTAGGTTAGGTTAGGTTACGTTAGGTTAGGTTTGGTTAGGTTAGGTTAGGTTAGGTTATGTTAGGTTAGGTTAGGTTAGGTTAGGTTAGGTTAAGATATGAACCGCGCTAAAACGGCATTAAACAATGTCACTTATTGAGATGCAGTGTTTTTCACCTTTAAAACTTGGGAACTGCGATATCTAATGTGAAAGCGCTTGAAACCGTCGTAATGTTGTAGAAAGCAATGTAAAGTAGCGAGTAAAACGTTTTCTAACGATAGAAGTGCGAAGGTTATGTTAGGTTGAGTTATGTTAGTTTAAGCCAGGTAGCGTCGTGAAACCACCAAAAACGACGTCATCTAACGAGATAGTGTTGTTTATTGCGAGTACGAAACTGCGATAGGTGAAATGTTGTGAAAGCACACAAAACGGCGTGAACAAGCCAAATACTGCGTGTTGTACCGTTACAAGTGCGAAACTGCTATGTTGTGACATTCTCGGTAAAGCGCATGCAAGTATCGTGAAACCTTAAAGAACGATGTCATTTAGCGAGATACAGCGTTCTGTACTGTAATAAGTTGGTGAGAAACTGTGAGGTCAAGCAAATATCGTAATTGTGAACGAAACAGTGTAATTGAGCGTCTTTAGATACAAGTGCGAATGTTAGGTTGGGTTGACATATCAACCGTCGTAAAACCGCATCAAACAATGTCACTTAGTGAGATGTAGTGTTTTTCAACATTACAAGTCGGGAACTACGATATCTAATGTGAAAGCGCATGAAACCGTCGTAATCTTGTAGAAAACATTGTAAAGTTGCGAGTAAAACGTTTTCTAACGATAGAAGTGCGAAGGTTAGGTTAGGTTAGGTTAGTTTAAGCTAGGTAGCGTCGTGAAACTACCAAAAACGACGTCATCTAACGAGATAGTGTTGTTTTATAGCGAGTATTAAACTGCGATAGGTGAAATGTTGTGAAAGCACACAAAACGGCATGAACAAGCCAAATACTGCGTGTTCTACCGTTACAAGTGCGAAACTGCTATATTGTGATATTCTCGTTAAAGCGCATGCAAGCATCGTGAAACCTTAAAGAACAATGTCATTTAGCGAGATACAACGTTCTGTACTGCAATAAGTTGGTGAAAAACTGTGAGGTTATGCAAATATGGTAATTGTGAACAAAACAGTGTAATAGAGCGTTTTTAGATACAAGTGCAAATGTTAGGTTAGGTTAAGATATGAACCGTCGTAAAACCGCATTAAACAATGTCAATTAGTGAGATGCAGTGTTTTTCACCATTAAAAGTCGGGAACTGCGATATCTAATGTGAAAGCGCTTGCAACCGTCGTTAGGTTAGGTTAGGTTTTGTTAGGTTAGGTTAGGTTAGATTAGGTTAGGTTGGGTTGAGTTGGGTTAGGTTAGGTTAGGTTAGGTTAGGTTGGGTTAGGTTAGGTTAAGTTAGGTTACGTTAGCTTAGGTTAGGTTACGTTAGATTAGGTTAGGTTAGGTTAGGTTACGTTAGGTTAGGTTACGTTAGGTTAGGTTAGGTTAGGTAAGGATAATTTGGTTAGGTTAGGTAAGGTTAGGTTAGGTTAGGTTAGGTTGGGTTGGGTGTTGTTGGGTTGGGTTGGGTTGGGTTAGGTTGGGTTAGGTTAGGTTAGGTTACGTTAGGTTAGGTTAGGTTAGGTTAGGTTACGTTAGGTTATGTTAGGTTAGGTTAGGTTACGTTAGGTTAGGTTAGGTCAGGAAAGGTTAGGTTAGGTTACGTTAGGTTAGGTTAAGTTAGGTTAGGTTAGGTTTGGTTAGGTTAGCTTAGGTTAGGTTAGGTTGGGTTGGGTTGGGTTAGGTTAGGTTAGGTTAGGTTAGGTTGGGTTAGGTTAGTTTAGGTTAGGTTAGGTTAGGTTAGGTTGGGTTGGGTTGGGTTAGGTTAGGTTAGGTTAGGTTAGGTAAGGTTAGGTTAGGTTAGGTTAGGTTACGTTAGGTTAAGGTATGAACCGTCGTAAAACCGCATTAAACAATGTCACTTAGTGAGATGCAGTGTTTTTCACCTTTACAAGTTGGGAACTGTGATATCTAATGTGAAAGCGCATGAAACCGTCGTAATCTTGTAGAAAACATTGTAAAGTGGTGAGTAAAACGTTTTCTAACGATAGAAGTGCGAAGGTTAGGTTAGGTTAGGTTAGTTTAAGCTAGGTAGCGTCGTGAAACTACCAAAAACGACGTCATCTAACGAGATAGTGTTGTTTTATAGCGAGTATTAAACTGCGATAGGTGAAATGTTGTGAAAGCACACAAAACGGCATGAACAAGCCAAATACTGCGTGTTCTACCGTTACAAGTGCGAAACTGCTATATTGTGATATTCTCGGTAAAGCGCATGCAAGCATCGTGAAACCTTAAAGAACAATGTCATTTAGCGAGATACAACGTTCTGTACTGCAATGAGTTGGTCAAAAACTGTGAGGTTATGCAAATATTGTAATTGTGAACAAAACAGTGTAATAGAGCGTTTTTAGATACAAGTGCGAATGTTAGGTTAGGTTAAGATATGAACCGTCGTAAAACCGCATTAAACAATGTCACTTAGTGAGATGTAGTGTTTTTCAACATTACAAGTCGGGAACTACGATATCTAATGTGAAAGCGCATGAAACCGTCGTAATCTTGTAGAAAACATTGTAAAGTGGTGAGTAAAACGTTTTCAAACGATAGAAGTGCGAAGGTTAGGTTAGGTTAGGTTTATTTAAGCTAGGTAGCGTCGTGAAACTACCAAAAACGACGTCATCTAACGAGATAGTGTTGTTTTATAGCGAGTATTAAACTGCGATAGGTGAAATGTTGTGAAAGCACACAAAACGGCATGAACAAGCCAAATACTGCGTGTTCTACCGTTACAAGTGCGAAACTGCTATATTGTGATATTCTCGTTAAAGCGCATGCAAGCATCGTGAAACCTTAAAGAACAATGTCATTTAGCGAGATAAAACGTTCTGTACTGCAATAAGTTGGTGAGAAACTGTGAGGTTATGCAAATATGGTAATTGTGAACAAAACAGTGTAATAGAGCGTTTTTAGATACAAGTGCGAATGTTAGGTTAGGTTAAGATATGAACCGTCGTAAAACCGCATTAAACAAATGTCAATTAGTGAGATGCAGTGTTTTTCACCATTAAAAGTCGGGAACTGCGATATCTAATGTGAAAGCGCTTGCAAACGTCGTTAGGTTAGGTTAGGTTACGTTAGGTTAGGTTTGGTTAGGTTAGGTTAGGTTAGGTTATGTTAGGTTAGGTTGGGTTAGGTTAGGTTAGGTTACGTTAGGTTAAGGTATGAACTGTCGTAAAACCGCCTTAAACAATGTCACTTAGTGAGATGCAGTGTTTTTCACCTTTACAAGTTGGGAACTGCGATATCTACAGTGAAAGCACTTGAAACCGTCGTAATGTTGTAGAAAGCAATGTAAAGTAGCGAGTAAAACGTTTTCTAACAATAGAAGTGCGAAGGTTATGTTAGGTTGAGTTATGTTAGTTTAAGCTAGGTAGCGTCGTGAAACCACCAAAAACGACGTCATCTAACGAGATAGTGTTGTTTTATTGCGAGTACGAAACTGCGATAGGTAAAATGTTGTGAAAGCACACAAAACGGCATGAACAAGCCAAATACTGCGTGTTGTACCGTTACAAGTGCGAAACTGCTATGTTGTGACATTCTCGGTAAAGCGCATGCAAGTATCGTGAAACCTTAAAGAACGATGTCATTTAGCGAGATACAGCGTTCTGTACTGTAATAAGTTGGTGAGAAACTGTGAGGTCAAGCAAATATCGTAATTGTGAACGAAACAGTGTAATTGAGCGTCTTTAGATACAAGTGCGAATGTTAGGTTAGGTTGACATATCAACCGTCGTAAAACCGCATTAAACAATCTCACTTAGTGAGATGTAGTAATTTTCAAAATTACAAGTCGGGAACTACGATATCTAATGTGAAAGCGCATGAAACCGTCGTAATCTTGTAGAAAACATTGTAAAGTTGCGAATAAAACGTTTTCTAACGATAGAAGTGCGAAGGTTAGGTTAGGTTAGGTTAGGTTAAGCTAGGTAGCGTCGTGAAACTACCAAAAACGACGTCATCTAACGAGATAGTGTTGTTTTATTGCAATAAACTGCGATAGGTGAAATGTTGTGAAAGCACACAAAACGGAATGAACAAGCCAAATACTGCGTGTTCTACCGTTACAAGTGCGAAACTGCTATATTGTGATATTCTCGTTAAAGCGCATGCAAGCATCGTGAAACCTTAAAAAACAATTTCATTTAGGAAGATACAGCGTTCTGTACTGCAATAAGTTGGTGAAAAACTGTGAGGTTATGCAAATATCGTAATTGTGAACAAAACAGTGTAATAGAGCGTTTTTAGATACAAGTGCGAATGTTAGGTTAGGTTAAGATATGAACCGTCGTAAAACCGCATTAAACAATGTCAATCAGTGAGATGCAGTGTTTTTCACCATTAAAAGTGGGGAACTGCGATATCTAATGTGAAAGCGCTTGCAACCGTCGTTAGGTTAGGTTAGGTTAGGTTAGGTTTGGTTAGGTTAGGTTAGGTTAGGTTAGGTTAGGTTAGATTAGGTTAGGTTGGGTTGAGTTGGGTTAGGTTAGGTTAGGTTAGGTTAGGTTGGGTTAGGTTAGGTTAGGTTAGGTTAGGTTACGTTAGGTTAGGTTAGGTTAGGTAAGGATAATTTGGTTAGGTTAGGTAAGGTTAGGTTAGGTTGGGTTAGGTTGGGTTGGGTGTTGTTCGGTTGGGTTGGGTTGGGTTAGGTTGGGTTAGGTTAGGTTAGGTTACGTTAGGGTAGGTCAGGTTAGGTTAGGTTACGTTAGGTAAGGTTAGGTTAGGTTACGTTAGGTTAGGTTAGGTCAGGTAAGGTTAGGTTACGTTAGAATAGGTTAGGTTAGGTTAGGTTACGTTAGGTTAGGTTAAGTTAGGTTAGGTTAGGTTTGGTTAGGTTAGGTTAGGTTAGCTTAGGTTAGGTTAGGTTGGGTTGGGTTGGGTTAGGTTGGGTTAGGTTAGGTTAGGTTAGGTTAGGTTGGGTTAGGTTAGTTTAGGTTAGGTTAGGTTAGGTTAGGTTGGGTCGGGTTGGGTTAGGTTAGGTTAGGTTAGGTAAGGTTAGGTTAGGTTAGGTTAGGTTACGTTAGGTTAAGGTATGAACCATCGTAAAACCGCATTAAACAATGTCACTTAGTGAGATGCAGTGTTTTTCACCTTTACAAGTTGGGAACTGTGATATCTAATGTGAAAGCGCTTGAAACCGTCGTAATGTTGTAGAAAGCAATGTAAAGTAGCGAGTAAAACGTTTTTTAACGATAGAAGTGCGAAGGTTATGTTAGGTTGAGTTATGTTAGTTTAGGCTAGGTAGCGTCGTGAAACTACCAAAAACAACGTCA
The DNA here is from genome assembly GCF_043290135.1 of Rhipicephalus microplus. Lineage (NCBI taxonomy): Eukaryota > Metazoa > Arthropoda > Arachnida > Ixodida > Ixodidae > Rhipicephalus > Rhipicephalus microplus. The sequence goes on from NC_134703.1 coordinate 238,791,815, forward strand.
TCTAACGAGATAGTGTTGTTTTATTGCGAGTACGAAACTGCGATAGGTGAAATGTTGTGAAAGCACACAAAACGGCATGAACAAGCCAAATACTGCGTGTTGTACCGTTACAAGTGCGAAACTGCTATGTTGTGATATTCTCGTTAAAGCGCATGCAAGCATCGTGAAACCTTAAAGAACAATGCCATTTAGCGAGATACAGCGTTTCGTACTGCAATAAGTTGGTGAAAAACTGTGAGGTTATGCAAATATCCTAATTGTGAACGAAACAGTGTAATAGAGCGTTTTTTAATACAAGTGCGAATGTTAGGTTAGGTTAAGATATGAACCGTCGTAAAACCGCATTAAACAATGTCACTTAGTGAGATGCAGTGTTTTTCACCATTACAAGTCGGGAACTGCGATATCTAATGTGAAAGCGCTTGCAAACGTCGTTAGGTTAGGTTAGGTTAGGTTAGGTTAGATTACGTTACGTTAGGTTAGGTTAGGTTTGGTTAGGTTAGGTTAGGTTAGCTTAGGTTAGGGTTTGTTAGGTAAGGTTTGGTTAGGTTAGGTTAGGTTAGGTTGGGTTAGGTAAGGTTAGGTTAGGTTAAGATATGAACCGAGCTAAAACCGCATTCAACAATGTCACTTAGTGAGATGCTGTGTTTTTCACCATTACAAGTCGGGAACTGCGATATCTAATGTGAAAGCGCATGAAACCGTCGTAATCTTGCAGAAAACATTGTAAAGTAGCGAATAAAACGTTTTCTAACGATAGAAGTGCGAAGGTTCGGTTAGTTTGAGCTAGGTAGCGTCGTGAAACCGCCAAAAACGATGTCATCTAACGAGATAGTGTTGTTTTATTGCGAGTACGAAACTGCGATAGGTGAAATATTGGGAAAGCACACAAAATGGCATGAACTAGCCAGATACTGCGTCTTGTGCCGTTACAAGTGCGAAACTGCTTTATTGTGATATTCTCGTTAAAGCGCATGCAAGTATCGTGAAACCTTAAAGAACGATGTCATTTAGCGAGATACAGCGTTCTGAACTGTAATAAGTTGGTGAGAAACTGTGAGGTCAAGCAAATATCGTAATTGTGAATGAAACAGTGTAATTGAGCGTATTTAGATACAAGTGCGAATGTTAGGTTAGGTTGAGATATCAACCGTCGTAAAACCGCATTAAACAATGTCACTTAGTGAGATGTAGTGTTTTTCAACATTACAAGTCGGGAACTACGATATCTAATGTGAAAGCGCATGAAACCGTCGTAATCTTGTAGAAAACATTGTAAAGTTGCGAGTAAAACGTTTTCTAACGATAGAAGTGCGAAGGTTAGCTTGAGTTATGTTAGTTTAAGCTATGTAGCGTCGTGAGACCACCAAAAAGGACGTCAACTAACGAGATAGCGTTGTTTTATTGCATGTACGTAACTGCAATAGGTGAAATGTTGTGAAAGTACACAAAACGGCTTGAACAAGCCAGATACTGCGTGTTGTACCGTTACAAGTGCGAAACTGCTATAATGTGATATTCTTGTTAAAGCGCATGCAAGCATCGTGAAACCTTAAAGAACGATGTCATTTAGCGAGATACAGCGTTCTGTACTGCAATAAGTTGGTGAAAAACTGTGAGGTTATGCAAATATCGTAATTGTGAACGAAACAGTGTAATAGAGCGTTTTTCCATACAAGTACGAATGTTAGGTTAGGTTAAGATATGAACCGTCGTAAAACCGCATTAAACAATGTCACTTAGTGAGATGCAGTGTTTTTCACCATTACAAGTCGGGAACTGCGATATCTAATGTGAAAGCGCTTGCAAACGTCGTTAGGTTAGGTTAGGTTAGGTTACGTTAGGTTAGGTTTGGTTAGGTTAGGTTGTGTTAGGTTATGTTATGTTAGGTTAGGTTGGGTTAGGTTAGGTTAGGTTACGTTAGGTTAGGGTATGAACCGTTGTAAAACCGCAATAAACAATGTCACTTAGTGAGATGCAGTGTTTTTCACCTTTACAAGTTGGGAACTGCGATATCTAATGTGAAAGCGCTTGAAACCGTCGTGATGTTGTAGAAAGCAATGTAAAGTAGCGAGTAAAACGTTTTCTAACGATAGAAGTGCGAAGGTTATGTTAGGTTGAGTTATGTAAGTTTAAGCTAGGTAGCGACGTGAAACCACCAAAAACGACGTCATCTAACGAGATAGTGTTGTTTTATTGCGAGTACGAAACTGCGATAGGTAAAATGTGAAAGCACACAAAACGGCATGAACAAGCCAAATACTGCGTGTTGTACCGTTACAAGTGCGAAACTGCTATGTTTTGACATTCTCGGTAAAGCGCATGCAAGTATCGTGAAACCTTAAAGAACGATGTCATTTAGCGAGATACAGCGTTCTGTACTGTAATAAGTTGGTGAGAAACTGTGAGGTCAAGCAAATATCGTAATTGTGAACGAAACAGTGTAATTGAGCGTCTTTAGATACAAGTGCGAATGTTAGGTTAGGTTGACATATCAACCGTCGTAAAACCGCATTAAACAATGTCACTTAGTGAGATGTAGTGTTTTTCAACATTACAAGTCGGGAACTACGATATCTAATGTGAAAGCGCATGAAACCGTCGTAATCTTGTAGAAAACATTGTAAAGTTGCGAGTAAAACGTTTTCTAACGATAGAAGTGCGAAGGTTAGGTTAGGTTAGGTTAGTTTAAGCTAGGTAGCGTCGTGAAACTACCAAAAACGACGTCATCTAACGAGATAGTGTTGTTTTATAGCGAGTAATAAACTGCGATAGGTGAAATGTTGTGAAAGCACACAAAACGGCATGAACAAGCCAAATACTGCGTGTTCTACCGTTACAAGTGCGAAACTGCTATATTGTGATATTCTCGTTAAAGCGCATGCAAGCATCGTGAAACCTTAAAGAACAATGTCATTTAGCGAGATACAACGTTCTGTACTGCAATAAGTTGGTGAAAAACTGTGAGGTTATGCAAATATGGTAATTGTGAACAAAACAGTGTAATAGAGCGGTTTTAGATACAAGTGCGAATGTTAGGTTAGGTTAAGATATGAACCGTCGTAAAACCGCATTAAACAATGTCAATTAGTGAGATGCAGTGTTTTTCACCATTAAAAGTCGGGAACTGCGATATCTAATGTGAAAGCGCTGGCAACCGTCGTTAGGTTAGGTTAGGTTAGGTTAGGTTTTGTTAGGTTAGGTTAGGTTAGGTTAGGTTAGATTAGGTTAGGTTGGGTTGAGTTGGATTAGGTTAGGTTAGGTTAGGTTAGGTTGGGTTAGGTTAGGTTAGGTTACGTTAGGTTAGGTTAGGTTACGTTAGGTTAGGTTAGGTTAGGTTACGTTAGGTTAGGTTAGGTTAGGTAAGAATAATTTGGTTAGGTTCGGTAAGGTTAGGTTAGGTTAGGTTAGGTTGGGTTGGGTGTTGTTGGTTTGGGTTGGGTTGGGTTGGGTTAGGTTGGGTTAGGTTAGGTTAGGTTACGTTAGGTTAGGTTAGGTTAGGTTAGGTTACGTTAGGTTATGTTAGGTTAGGTTAGGTTACGTTAGGTTAGGTTAGGTCAGGAAAGGTTAGGTTACGTTAGAATAGGTTAGGTTAGGTTAGGTTACGTTAGGTTAGGTTAAGTTAGGTTAGGTTTGGTTAGGTTAGCTTAGGTTAGGTTAGGTTGGGTTGGGTTGGGTTGGGTTAGGTTAGGTTAGGTTAGGTTGGGTTAGGTTAGTTTAGGTTAGGTTAGGTTAGGTTAGGTTGGGTTGGGTTGGGTTAGGTTAGGTTAGGTTAGGTAAGGTTAGGTTAGGTTAGGTTAGGTTACGTTAGGTTAAGGTATGAACCGTCGTAAAACCGCATTAAACAATGTCACTTAGTGAGATGCAGTGTTTTTCACCTTTACAAGTTGGGAACTGTGATATCTAATGTGAAAGCGCTTGAAACCGTCGTATTGTTGTAGAAAGCAATGTAAAGTAGCGAGTAAAACGTTTTCTAACGATAGAAGTGCGAAGGTTATGTTAGGTTGAGTTATGTTAGTTTAAGCTAGGTAGCGTCGTGAAACTACCAAAAACAACGTCATCTAACGAGATAGTGTTGTTTTATTGCGAGTACGAAACTGCGATAGGTGAAATGTTGTGAAAGCACACAAAACGGCATGAACAAGCCAAATACTGCGTGTTGTACCGTTACAAGTGCGAAACTGCTATGTTGTGATATTCTCGTTAAAGCGCATGCAAGCATCGTGAAACCTTAAAGAACGATGTCATTTAGCGAGATACAGCGTTCTGTACTGCAATAAGTTGGTGAAAAACTGTGAGGTTATGCAAATATCCTAATTGTGAACGAAACAGTGTAATAAAGCGTTTTTTAATACAAGTGCGAATGTTAGGTTAGGTTAAGATATGAACCGTCGTAAAACCGCATTAAACAATGTCACTTAGTGAGATGCAGTGTTTTTCACCATTACAAGTCGGGAACTGCGATATCTAATGTGAAAGCGCTTGCAAACGTCGTTAGGTTAGGTTAGGTTAGGTTAGGTTAGGTTAGGTTAGGTTAGGTTACGTTAGGTTAGGTTAGGTTAGGTTTGGTTAGGTTAGGTTAGGTTAGAGATGTTAGGTAAGGTTTGGTTAGGTTAGGTTAGGTTAGGTTGGGTTAGGTAAGGTTAGGTTAGGTTAAGATATGAACCGCGCTAAAACCGCATTAAACAATGTCACTTAGTGAGATGCTGTTTTTCACCATTACAAGTCGGGAACTGCGATATCTAATGCGAAAGCGCTTGCAAACGTCGTTAGGTTAGGTTAGGTTAGGTTAGGTTAGGTTAGGTTACGTTAGGTTAGGTTAGGTTAGGTTAGGTTATGTTAGGTTAGGTTGGGTTAGGTTAGGTTAGGTTAGGTTAAGATATGAACCGCGCTAAAACCACAATAAACAATGTCACTTAGTGAGATGCAGTGTTTTTCACCTTTACAAGTTGGGAACTGCGATATCTAATGTGAAAGCGCATGAAACCGTCGTAATCTTGTAGAAAACATTGTAAAGTGGTGAGTAAAACGTTTTCTAACGATAGAAGTGCGAAGGTTAGGTTAGGTTAGGTTAGTTTAAGCTAGGTAGCGTCGTGAAACTACCAAAAACGACGTCATCTAACGAGATAGTGTTGTTTTATAGCGAGTATTAAACTGCGATAGGTGAAATGTTGTGAAAGCACACAAAACGGAATGAACAAGCCAAATACTGCGTGTTCTACCGTTACAAGTGCGAAACTGCTATATTGTGATATTCTCGTTAAAGCGCATGCAAGCATCGTGAAACCTTAAAGAACAATGTCATTTAGCGAGATACAACGTTCTGTACTGCAATAAGTTGGTGAGAAACTGTGAGGTTATGCAAATATGGTAATTGTGAACAAAACAGTGTAATAGAGCGTTTTTAGATACAAGTGCGAATGTTAGGTTAGGTTAAGATATGAACCGTCGTAAAACCGCATTAAACAAATGTCAATTAGTGAGATGCAGTGTTTTTCACCATTAAAAGTCGGGAACTGCGATATCTAATGTGAAATGCAAAGCAGCATTTTTTTAAACGATTGAATGAAAATATGAGTACAAATCCTAAACCTTTCTGGCAATATCTAAAGGGATGTGGGTCTGATCCGGTTGGAATAAATGAACTTATTTTCGATGGACGCACTCTTTCCAATGATACGGATAAAGCCACGTGCCTAAATAACTACTTCCAATCCGTTTTTCTTCCTAAATCTGCATTGAGCTCATCCTTGACAAGTAGCAGTGTTCCTCTCATGGAACCTCTTGTAATTAGTGTCAGCGGTATTGAGGCCTTGGTCAGGAATCTCGACGACAGTAAAGCTATCGGCCCTGACGGTGTCTCTCCAAGAGTTTTAAAACAGTGCGTTAACCCCATTTCGCTCTACCTTTACCTGATCTTTGAAAAATCACTAAGCACTGGCCAGTTGCCACAAGACTGGAAAGTGGCAAATATAGTCCCGATCCACAAAGGAGGTCCTAAAAAAGATGTCACGAATTATAGACCTATTTCGCTTACCTCGATATCATGTAAAATCATTGAACATGTAATATATAAGGCTCTAATGAAGCATTTATTAGATTACGATTTGTTAACAAAGACTCAACACGGTTTTCGTAAGGGCTTTTCCTGTACGACCCAACTTCTCGAGTTCTACAACGATCTAGTATCCGAAATTGATCTAGGTGGGCAAACAGACTGCATCTTTTTAGATTTCAGTAAAGCTTTCGACACTGTTTCGCATCCTCTGCTCCTCGAAAAATTACGAATATTTAATATAGATGAGAGAATTTTTAATTGGATAGAAAATTACCTGTCACAACGCCGCCAATGTGTTGTCCTGAATGGTACTAAGTCGGAATTTCTAGAGGTCACTTCGGGCGTCCCCCAGGGATCTGTATTGGGGCCTCTGCTATTCATAATTTTTATAAATGACATTAACAAAGATATAAGCTCAAGTATACGGCTCTTTGCTGATGATTGCGTAGTCTACAGAAAAATTCAGAAAGAACATGATGTCCTTGAATTGCAGGCTGATCTTGCACGTATTCATCAATGGTGCCTTAAGTGGCAAATGAAGTTAAACACAAATAAGTGCGTTCATGTGTGTTTTACAAAGAAGAAAAAAATATTTGATGCAAATTTTTGTCTAGGAGGAAATAAATTAGATAAAAAATACTCGTACAAATATTTGGGTGTATTGCTGTCGCATGATTGTTCCTGGAATGCACATGTGGATTATGTGGTTTCCAAAGCCGCGATAGCGTTGAATTATATTCAAAGGAATTTGAGATGTGCAGATCCTAACCTTAGAAGCACGGCCTACCTCACTTGTATTCGTCCAATCTTGGAGTATGCCTGTACTCTTTGGGACCCAACACAAACAGGTTTGATAAATAAATTAGAAAAAATACAAAACAGAGCAGCCAGGTTTGTTTTGGGTCGGTACGGACAAAAGCAGAGTTGTACCGAAATGAAAAAGGAGCTAAACTGGGAGTTACTGTCGTCCCGTCGCAAAAAATTGCGTTTGAAGCTTTTATACCAGATATTTCATAAAAAAACGGGACTAGACAGCGACACTTACTTAAAAAGACCAGATTACATATCTCAACGTACAGACCACATACACAAAATAAAGCCGTGCCGGGCCAGGACGAACCTGTATTCAAACTCATTTTTTGTTAAAACTATTAACGAATGGAATTGTTTGACATCTAAGCAAGTGTGCAGTGTTAATGAAGATGTATTTTTTTCAACTTTGTAACCCCCCTGCTGTAACGCCTCTGGCAAAGCGGGGATATGTATGAATAAAGAATAAAGAAAGCGCTTGCAAACGTCGTTAGGTTAGGTTAGGTTACGTTAGGTTAGGTTTGGTTAGGTTAGGTTAGGTTAGGTTAGGTTATGTTAGGTTAGGTTGGGTTAGGTTAGGTTAGGTTACGTTAGGTTAAGGTATGAACCGTCGTAAAACCGCATTAAACAATGTCACTTAGTGAGATGCAGTGTTTTTCACCTTTACAAGTTGGGAACTGCGATATCTGCAGTGAAAGCACTTGAAACCGTCGTAATGTTGTAGAAAGCAATGTAAAGTAGCGAGTAAAACGTTTTCTAACGATAGAAGTGCGAAGGTTATGTTAGGTTGAGTTATGTTAGTTTAAGCTAGGTAGCGTCGTGAAACCACCAAAAACGACGTCATCTAACGAGATAGTGTTGTTTTATTGCGAGTACGAAACTGCGATAGGTAAAATGTTGTGAAAGCACACAAAACGGCATGAACAAGCCAAATACTGCGTGTTGTACCGTTACAAGTGCGAAACTGCTATGTTGTGACATTCTCGGTAAAGCGCATGCAAGTATCGTGAAACCTTAAAGAACGATGTCATTTAGCGAGATACAGCGTTCTGTACTGTAATAAGTTGGTGAGAAACTGTGAGGTCAAGCAAATATCGTAATTGTGAACGAAACAGTGTAATTGAGCGTCTTTAGATACAAGTGCGAATGTTAGGTTAGGTTGACATATCAACCGTCGTAAAACCGCATTAAACAATCTCACTTAGTGAGATGTAGTGTTTTTCAAAATTACAAGTCGGGAACTACGATATCTAATGTGAAAGCGCATGAAACCATCGTAATCTTGTAGAAAACATTCTAAAGTTGCGAATAAAACGTTTTCTAACGATAGAAGTGCGAAGGTTAGGTTAGGTTAGGTTAGGTTAAGCTAGGTAGCGTCGTAAAACTACCAAAAACGACGTCATCTAACGAGATAGTGTTGTTTTATTGCGAGTATTAAACTGCGATAGGTGAAATGTTGTGAAAGCACACAAAACGGAATCAACAAGCCAAATACTGCGTGTTCTACCGTTACAAGTGCGAAACTGCTATATTGTGATATTCTCGTTAAAGCGCATGCAAGCATCGTGAAACCTTGAAAAACAATTTCATTTAGGAAGATACAGCGTTCTGTACTGCAATAAGTTGGTGAAAAACTGTGAGGTTATGCAAATATCGTAATTGTGAACAAAACAGTGTAATAGAGCGTTTTTAGATACAAGTGCGAATGTTAGGTTAGGTTAAGATATGAACCGTCGTAAAACCGCATTCAACAATGTCAATTAGTGAGATGCAGTGTTTTTCACCATTAAAAGTGGGGAACTGCGATATCTAATGTGAAAGCGCTTGCAACCGTCGTTAGGTTAGGTTAGGTTAGGTTAGGTTAGGTTAGGTTTGGTTAGGTTAGGTTAGGTTAGGTTAGATTAGGTTAGGTTGGGTTGAGTTGGGTTAGGTTAGGTTAGGTTAGGTTAGGTTAGGTTAGGTTAGGTTGGGTTAGGTTAGGTTAGGTTAGGTTAGGTTACGTTAGGTTAGGTTAGGTTAGGTAAGGATAATTTGGTTAGGTTAGGTAAGGTTAGGTTAGGTTAGGTTAGGTTGGGTTGGGTGTTGGGTTGGGTTGGGTTGGGTTAGGTTGGGTTAGGTTAGGTTAGGTTACGTTAGGGTAGGTTAGGTTAGGTTAGGTTACGTTAGGTAATGTTAGGTTAGGTTAGGTTACGTTAGGTTAGGTTAGGTCAGGTAAGGTTAGGTTACGTTAGAATAGGTTAGGTTAGGTTAGGTTACGTTAGGTTAGGTTAAGTTAGGTTAGGTTAGGTTTGGTTAGGTTAGGTTAGGTTAGCTTAGGTTAGGTTAGGTTGGGTTGGGTTGGGTTAGGTTGGGATAGGTTAGGTTAGGTTAGGTTAGGTTGGGTTAGGTTAGTTTAGGTTAGGTTAGGTTAGGTTAGGTTGGGTCGGGTTGGGTTAGGTTAGGTTAGGTTAGGTAAGGTTAGGTTAGGTTAGGTTAGGTTACGTTAGGTTAAGATATGAACCGAGCTAAAACCGCATTAAACAATGTCACTTAGTGAGATGCTGTGTTTTTCACCATTACAAGTCGGGAACTACGATATCTAATGTGAAAGCGCATGAAACCGTCGTAATCTTGTAGAAAGCATTGTAAAGTAGCGAGTAAAACGTTTTCTAACGATAGAAGTGCGAAGGTTATGTTAGGTTGAGTTATGTTAGTTTAAGCTAGGTAGCGTCGTGAAACCACCAAAAACGACGTCATTTAACGAGATAGTGTTGTTTTATTGCGAGTACGAAAATGCGATAGGTAAAATGTTGTGAAAGCACACAAAACGGCATGAACAAGCCAAATACTGCGTGTTGTACCGTTACAAGTGCGAAACTGCTATGTTGTGACATTCTCGGTAAAGCGCATGCAAGTATCGTGAAACCTTAAAGAACGATGTCCTTTAGCGAGATACAGCGTTCTGTACTGTAATAAGTTGGTGAGAAACTGTGAGGTCAAGCAAATATCGTAATTGTGAACGAAACAGTGTAATTGAGCGTATTTAGATACAAGTGCGAATGTTAGGGTAGGTTGAGATATCAACCGTCGTAAAACCGCATTAAACAATGTCACTTAGTGAGATGTAGTGTTTTTCAACATTACAAGTCGGGAATTACGATATCTACTGTGAAAGCGCATGAAACCGTCGTAATCTTGTAGAAAACATTGTAAAGTTGCGAGTAAAACGTTTTCTAACGATAGAAGTGCGAAGGTTAGCTTGAGTTATGTTAGTTTAAGCTATGTAGCGTCGTGAGACCACCAAAAAGGACGTCAACTAACGAGATAGCGTTGTCTTATTGCATGTACGTAACTGCAATAGGTGAAATGTTGTGAAAGTACACAAAACGGCTTGAACAAGCCAGATACTGCGTGTTGTACCGTTACAAGTGCGAAACTGCTATAATGTGATATTCTTGTTAAAGCGCATGCAAGCATCGTGAAACCTTAAAGAACGATGTCATTTAGCGAGATACAGCGTTCTGTACTGCAATAAGTTGGTGAAAACTGTGAGGTTATGCAAATATCGTAATTGTGAACGAAACAGTGTAATAGAGCGTTTTTCCATACAAGTACGAATGTTAGGTTAGGTTAAGATATGAACCGTCGTAAACCGCATTAAACAATGTCACTTAGTGAGATGCAGTGTTTTTCACCATTACAAGTCGGGAACTGCGATATCTAATGTGAAAGCGCATGAAACCGTCGTAATCTTGTAGAAAACATTGTAAAGTGGTGAGTAAAACGTTTTCTAACGATAGAAGTGCGAAGGTTAAGTTAGGTTAGTTTAAGCTAGGTAGCGTCGTGAAAGTACCAAAAACGACGTCATCTAACGAGATAGTGTTGTTTTATAGCGAGTATTAAACTGCGATAGGTGAAATGTTGTGAAAGCACACAAAACGGCATGAACAAGCCAAATACTGCGTCTTGTACCGTTACAAGTGCGAAACTGCTATGTTTTGACATTCTCGGTAAAGCGCATGCAAGTATCGTGAAACCTTAAAGAACGATGTCATTTAGCGAGATACAGCGTTCTGTACTGTAATAAGTTGGTGAGAAACTGTGAGGTCAAGCAAATATCGTAATTGTGAACGAAACAGTGTAATAGAGCGTTTTTTAATACAAGTGCGAATGTTAGGTTAGGTTAAGATATGAACCGTCGTAAAACCGCATTAAACAATGTCACTTGATGAGATGCAGTGTTTTTCACCATTACAAGTCGGGAACTGCGATATCTAATGTGAAAGCGCTTGCATACGTCGTTAGGTTAGGTCAGGTTAGGTTAGGTTACGTTAGGTTAGGTTAGGTTAGGTTTGGTTAGGTTAGGTTAGGTTAGGTTAGGTTAGGTTAGGGATGTTAGGTAAAGTTTGGTTAGGTTAGGTTAGGTTAGGTTGGGTTAGGTAAGGTTAGGTTAGGTTAAGATATGAACCGCGCTAAAACCGCATTAAACAATGTCACTTAGTGAGATGCTGTGTTTTTCACCATTACAAGTCGGGAACTGCGATATCTAATGTGAAAGCGCTTGCAAACGTCGTTAGGTTAGGTTAGGTTAGGTTAGGTTAGGTTATGTTACGTTAGGTTAGGTTTGGTTAGGTTAGGTTAGGTTAGGTTATGTTAGGTTAGGTTGGGTTAGGTTAGGTTAGGTTAGGTTAAGATATGAACCGCGCTAAAACCGCATTACACAATGTCCCTTAGTGAGATGCAGTGTTTTTCACCTATACAAGTTGGGAACTGCGATATCTAATGTGAAAGCGCTTGAAACCGTCGTATTGTTGTAGAAAGCAATGTAAAGTAGCGAGTAAAACGTTTTCTAACGATAGAAGTGCGAAGGTTATGTTAGGTTGAGTTATGTTAGTTTAAGCTAGGTAGCGTCGTGAAACTACCAAAAACAACGTCATCTAACGAGATAGTGTTGTTTTATTGCGAGTACGAAACTGCGATAGGTGAAATGTTGTGAAAGCACACAAAACGGCATGAACAAGCCAAATACTGCGTGTTGTACCGTTACAAGTGCGAAACTGCTATGTTGTGATATTCTCGTTAAAGCGCATGCAAGCATCGTGAAACCTCAACGAACGATGTCATTTAGCGAGATACAGCGTTCTGTACTGCAATAAGTTGGTGAAAAACTGTGAGGTTATGCAAATATTGTAATTGTGAACAAAACAGTGTAATAGAGCGTTTTTAGATACAAGTGCGAATGTTAGGTTAGGTTAAGATATGAACCGTCGTAAAACCGCATTAAACAATGTCACTTAGTGAGATGCAGTGTTTTTCACCATTACAAGTCGGGAACTGCGATATCTAATGTGAAAGCGCATGAAACCGTCGTAATCTTGCAGAAAACATTGTAAAGTAGCGAATAAAACGTTTTCTAACGATAGAAGTGCGAAAGTTAGCTTGATTTATGTTAGTTTAAGCTATGTAGCGTCGTGAGACCACCAAAAAGGACGTCAACAAAGAGATAGCGTTGTTTTATTGCATGTACGTAACTGCAATAGGTGAAATGTTGTGAAAGTACACAAAACGGCTTGAACAAGCCAGATACTGCGTGTTGTACCGTTACAAGTGCGAAACTGCTATAATGTGATATTCTTGTTAAAGCGCATGCAAGCATCGTGAAACCTTAAAGAACGATGTCATTTAGCGAGATACAGCGTTCTGTACTGCAATGAGTTGGTGAAAAACTGTGAGGTTATGCAAATATCGTAATTGTGAACGAAACAGTGTAATAGAGCGTTTTTCCATACAAGTACGAATGTTAGGTTAGGTTAAGATATGAACCGTCGTAAAACCGCATTAAACAATGTCACTTAGTGAGATGCAGTGTTTTTCACCATTACAAGTCGGGAACTGCGATATCTAATGTGAAAGCGCTTGCAAACGTCGTTAGGTTAGGTTAGGTTAGGTTAGGTTAGGTTACGTTAGGTTAGGTTTGGTTAGGTTAGGTAAGGTTAGGTTATGTTAGGTTAGGTTGGGTTAGGTTAGGTTAGGTTAGGTTAGGTTAAGATACGAACCGCGCTAAAACCGCATTAAACAATGTCACTTAGTGAGATGCAGTGTTTTTCACCTTTACAAATTGGGAACTGCGATATCTAATGTGAAAGCGCTTGCAAACGTCGTTAGGTTAGGTTAGGTTAGGTTAGGTTAGGTTACGTTAGGTTAGGTTTGGATAGGTTAGGTTAGGTTAGGTTATGTTAGGTTAGGTTATGTTAGGTTAGGTTGGGTTAGGTTAGGTTAGGTTACGTTAGGTTAGGTTTGGTTAGGTTAGGTTAGGTTTGGTTATGTTAGGTTAGGTTGGGTTAGGTTAGGTTAGGGTAGGTTAGGTTAGGTTTTGTTAGGTTAGGTTAGGTTAGGTTAGATTAGGTTAGGTTGGGTTGAGTTGGGTTAGGTTAGGTTAGGTTAGGTTGGGTTAGGTTAGGTTAGGTTACGTTAGGTTAGGTTAGGTTACGTTAGGTTAGGTTAGGTTAGGTTAGGTTACGTTAGGTTAGGTTAGGTTAGGTAAGGATAATTTGGTTAGGTTAGGTAAGGTTAGGTTAGGTTAGGTTAGGTTGGGTTGGGTGTTGTTGGTTTGGGTTGGGTTGGGTTGGGTTAGGTTGGGTTAGGTTAGGTTAGGTTACGTTAGGTTAGGTTAGGTTAGGTTACGTTAGGTTATGTTAGGTTAGGTTAGGTCAGGAAAGGTTAGGTTACGTTAGAATAGGTTAGGTTAGGTTAGGTTACGTTAGGTTAGGTTAAGTTAGGTTAGGTTAGGTTTGGTTAGGTTTGGTTGGGTTAGCTTAGGTTAGGTTGGTTGGGTTGGGTTGGGTTGGGTTAGGTTAGGTTAGGTTAGGTTGGGTTAGGTTAGTTTAGGTTAGGTTAGGTTAGGTTAGGTTGGGTAGGGTTCGGTTGGGTTAGGTTAGGTTAGGTTAGGTTAGGTAAGGTTAGGTTAGGGTAGGTTACGTTAGGTTAAGGTATGAACCGTCGTAAAACCGCATTAAACAATGTCACTTAGTGAGATGCAGTGTTTTTCACCTTTACAAGTTGGGAACTGTGATATCTAATGTGAAAGCGCTTGAAACCGTCGTATTGTTGTAGAAAGCAATGTAAAGTAGCGAGTAAAACGTTTTCTAATGATAGAAGTGCGAAGGTTATGTTAGGTTGAGTTATGTTAGTTTAAGCTAGGTAGCGTCGTGAAACTACCAAAAACAACGTCATCTAACGAGATAGTGTTGTTTTATTGCGAGTACGAAACTGCGATAGGTGAAATGTTGTGAAAGCACACAAAACGGCATGAACAAGCCAAATACTGCGTGTTGTACCGTTACAAGTGCGAAACTGCTATGTTGTGATATTCTCGTTAAAGCGCATGCAAGCATCGTGAAACCTTAACTAACAATGTCATTTAGCGAGATACAACGTTCTGTACTGCAATGAGTTGGTGAAAAACTGTGAGGTTATGCAAATATTGTAATTGTGAACAAAACAGTGTAATAGAGCGTTTTTAGATACAAGTGCGAATGTTAGGTTAGGATAAGATATGAACCGTCGTAAAATCGCATTAAACAATGTCACTTAGTGAGATGTAGTGTTTTTCAACATTACAAGTCGGGAACTACGATATCTAATGTGAAAGCGCATGAAACCGTCGTAATCTTGTAGAAAACATTGTAAAGTGGTGAGTAAAACGTTTTCTAACGATAGAAGTGCGAAGGTTAAGTTAGGTTAGTTTAAGCTAGGTAGCGTCGTGAAAGTACCAAAAACGACGTCATCTAACGAGATAGTGTTGTTTTATAGCGAGTATTAAACTGCGATAGGTGAAATGTTGTGAAAGCACACAAAACGGCATGACCAAGCCAAATACTGCGTGTTCTACCGTTACAAGTGCGAAACTGCTATATTGTGATATTCTCGTTAAAGCGCATGCAAGCATCGTGAAACCTTAAAGAACAATGTCATTTAGCGAGATACAACGTTCTGTACTGCAATAAGTTGGTGAAAAACTGTGAGGTTATGCAAATATGGTAATTGTGAACAAAACAGTGTAATAGAGCGGTTTTAGATACAAGTGCGAATGTTAGGTTAGGTTAAGATATGAACCGTCGTAAAACCGCATTAAACAATGTCAATTAGTGAGATGCAGTGTTTTTCACCATTACAAGTCGGGAACTGCGATATCTAATGTGAAAGCGCTTGCATACGTCGTTAGGTTTGGTTAGGTTAGGTTAGGTTACGTTAGGTTAGGTTAGGTTAGGTTTGGTTAGGTTAGGTTAGGTTAGGTTAGGGATGTTAGGTAAAGTTTGGTTAGGTTAGGTTAGGTTAGGTTGGGTTAGGTAAGGTTAGGTTAAGATATGAACCGCGCTAAAACCGCATTAAACAATGTCACTTAGTGAGATGCTGTGTTTTTCACCATTACAAGTCGGGAACTGCGATATCTAATGTGAAAGCGCTTGCAAACGTCGTTAGGTTAGGTTAGGTTAGGTTAGGTTAGGTTAGGTTACGTTAGGTTAGGTTTGGTTAGGTTAGGTTATGTTAGGTTAGGTTGGGTTAGGTTAGGTTAGGTTAGGTTAGGTTAAGATATGAACCGCGCTAAAACCGCATTACACAATGTCACTTAGTGAGATGCAGTGTTTTTCACCTTTACAAGTTGGGAACTGCGATATCTAATGTGAAAGCGCTTGAAACCGTCGTATTGTTGTAGAAAGCAATGTAAAGTAGCGAGTAAAACGTTTTCTAACGATAGAAGTGCGAAGGTTATGTTAGGTTGAGTTATGTTAGTTTAAGCTAGGTAGCGTCGTGAAACTACCAAAAACAACGTCATCTAACGAGATAGTGTTGTTTTATTGCGAGTACGAAACTGCGATAGGTGAAATGTTGTGAAAGCACACAAAACGGCATGAACAAGCCAAATACTGCGTGTTGTACCGTTACAAGTGCGAAACTGCTATGTTGTGATATTCTCGTTAAAGCGCATGCAAGCATCCTGAAACCTTAAAGAACGATGTCATTTAGCGAGATACAGCGTTCTGTACTGCAATAAGTTGGTGAAAAACTGTGAGGTTATGCAAATATTGTAATTGTGAACAAAACAGTGTAATAGAGCGTTTTTAGATACAAGTGCGAATGTTAGGTTAGGTTAAGATATGAACCGTCGTAAAACCGCATTAAACAATGTCACTTAGTGAGATGCAGTGTTTTTCACCATTACAAGTCGGGAACTGCGATATCTAATGTGAAAGCGCATGAAACCGTCGTAATCTTGCAGAAAACATTGTAAAGTAGCGAATAAAACGTTCTCTAACGATAGAAGTGCGAAAGTTAGCTTGATTTATGTTAGTTTAAGCTATGTAGCGTCGTGAGACCACCAAAAAGGACGTCAACTAACGAGATAGCGTTGTTTTATTGCATGTACGTAACTGCAATAGGTGAAATGTTGTGAAAGTACACAAAACGGCTTGAACAAGCCAGATACTGCGTGTTGTACCGTTACAAGTGCGAAACTGCTATAATGTGATATTCTTGTTAAAGCGCATGCAAGCATCGTGAAACCTTAAAGAACGATGTCATTTAGCGAGATACAGCGTTCTGTACTGCAATGAGTTGGTGAAAAACTGTGAGGTTATGCAAATATCGTAATTGTGAACGAAACAGTGTAATAGAGCGTTTTTCCATACAAGTACGAATGTTAGGTTAGGTTAAGATATGAACCGTCGTAAAACCGCATTAAACAATGTCACTTAGTGAGATGCAGTGTTTTTCACCATTACAAGTCGGGAACTGCGATATCTAATGTGAAAGCGCTTGCAAACGTCGTTAGGTTAGGTTAGGTTAGGTTAGGTTAGGTTACGTTAGGTTATGTTTGGTTAGGTTAGGTTAGGTTAGGTTATGTTAGGTTAGGTTGGGTTAGGTTAGGTTAGGTTAGGTTAGGTTAAGATACGAACCGCGCTAAAACCGCATTAAACAATGTCACTTAGTGAGATGCAGTGTTTTTCACCTTTACAAATTGGGAACTGCGATATCTAATGTGAAAGCGCTTGAAAACGTCGTTAGGTTAGGTTAGGTTAGGTTAGGTTACGTTAGGTTAGGTTTGGTTAGGTTAGGTTAGGTTAGGTTATGTTAGGTTAGGTTATGTTAGGTTAGGTTGGGTTAGGTTAGGTTAGGTTACGTTAGGTTAGGTTTGGTTAGGTTAGGTTAGGTTTGGTTATGTTAGGTTAGGTTGGGTTAGGTTAGGTTAGGGTAGGTTAGGTTAGGTTTTGTTAGGTTAGGTTAGGTTAGGTTAGATTAGGTTAGGTTGGGTTGAGTTGGGTTAGGTTAGGTTAGGTTAGGTTGGGTTAGGTTAGGTTAGGTTACGTTAGGTTAGGTTAGGTCACGTTAGGTTAGGTTAGGTTAGGTTAGGTTACGTTAGGTTAGGTTAGGTTAGGTAAGGATAATTTGGTTAGGTTAGGTAAGGTTAGGTTAGGTTAGGTTAGGTTGGGTTGGGTGTTGTTGGTTTGGGTTGGGTTGGGTTGGGTTAGGTTGGGTTAGGTTAGGTTAGGTTACGTTAGGTTAGGTTAGGTTAGGTTACGTTAGGTTATGTTAGGTTAGGTTAGGTCAGGAAAGGTTAGGTTACGTTAGAATAGGTTAGGTTAGGTTAGGTTACGTTAGGTTAGGTTAAGTTAGGTTAGGTTAGGTTTGGTTAGGTTTGGTTGGGTTAGCTTAGGTTAGGTTGGTTGGGTTGGGTTGGGTTAGGTTAGGTTAGGTTAGGTTAGGTTGGGTTAGGTTAGTTTAGGTTAGGTTAGGTTAGGTTAGGTTGGGTAGGGTTCGGTTGGGTTAGGTTAGATTAGGTTAGGTTAGGTAAGGTTAGGTTAGGGTAGGTTACGTTAGGTTAAGGTATGAACCGTCGTAAAACCGCATTAAACAATGTCACTTAGTGAGATGCAGTGTTTTTCACCTTTACAAGTTGGGAACTGTGATATCTAATGTGAAAGCGCTTGAAACCGTCGTATTGTTGTAGAAAGCAATGTAAAGTAGCGAGTAAAACGTTTTCTAATGATAGAAGTGCGAAGGTTATGTTAGGTTGAGTTATGTTAGTTTAAGCTAGGTAGCGTCGTGAAACTACCAAAAACAACGTCATCTAACGAGATAGTGTTGTTTTATTGCGAGTACGAAACTGCGATAGGTGAAATGTTGTGAAAGCACACAAAACGGCATGAACAAGCCAAATACTGCGTGTTGTACCGTTACAAGTGCGAAACTGCTATGTTGTGATATTCTCGTTAAAGCGCATGCAAGCATCGTGAAACCTTAACTAACAATGTCATTTAGCGAGATACAACGTTCTGTACTGCAATGAGTTGGTGAAAAACTGTGAGGTTATGCAAATATTGTAATTGTGAACAAAACAGTGTAATAGAGCGTTTTTAGATACAAGTGCGAATGTTAGGTTAGGTTAAGATATGAACCGTCGTAAAACCGCATTAAACAATGTCACTTAGTGAGATGTAGTGTTTTTCAACATTACAAGTCGGGAACTACGATATCTAATGTGAAAGCGCATGAAACCGTCGTAATCTTGTAGAAAACATTGTAAAGTGGTGAGTAAAACGTTTTCTAACGATAGAAGTGCGAAGGTTAAGTTAGGTTAGTTTAAGCTAGGTAGCGTCGTGAAAGTACCAAAAACGACGTCATCTAACGAGATAGTGTTGTTTTATAGCGAGTATTAAACTGCGATAGGTGAAATGTTGTGAAAGCACACAAAACGGCATGAACAAGCCAAATACTGCGTGTTGTACCGTTACAAGTGCGAAACTGCTATGTTTTGACATTCTCGGTAAAGCGCATGCAAGTATCGTGAAACCTTAAAGAACGATGTCATTTAGCGAGATACAGCGTTCTGTACTGTAATAAGTTGGTGAGAAACTGTGAGGTCAAGCAAATATCGTAATTGTGAACGAAACAGTGTAATAGAGCGTTTTTTAATACAAGTGCGAATGTTAGGTTAGGTTAAGATATGCACCGTCGTAAAACCGCATTAAACAATGTCACTTGATGAGATGCAGTGTTTTTCACCATTACAAGTCGGGGACTGCGATATCTAATGTGAAAGCGCTTGCATACGTCGTTAGGTTTGGTTAGGTTAGGTTAGGTTACGTTAGGTTAGGTTAGGTTAGGTTTGGTTAGGTTAGGTTAGGTTAGGTTAGGTTAGGGATGTTAGGTAAAGTTTGGTTAGGTTAGGTTAGGTTAGGTTGGGTTAGGTAAGGTTAGGTTAAGATATGAACCGCGCTAAAACCGCATTAAACAATGTCACTTAGTGAGATGCTGTGTTTTTCACCATTACAAGTCGGGAACTGCGATATCTAATGTGAAAGCGCTTGCAAACGTCGTTAGGTTAGGTTAGGTTAGGTTAGGTTAGGTTAGGTTACGTTAGGTTAGGTTTGGTTAGGTTAGGTTAGGTTAGGTTATGTTAGGTTAGGTTGGGTTAGGTTAGGTTAGGTTAGGTTAGGTTAAGATATGAACCGCGCTAAAACCGCATTACACAATGTCACTTAGTGAGATGCAGTGTTTTTCACCTTTACAAGTTGGGAACTGCGATATCTAATGTGAAAGCGCTTGAAACCGTCGTATTGTTGTAGAAAGCAATGTAAAGTAGCGAGTAAAACGTTTTCTAACGATAGAAGTGCGAAGGTTATGTTAGGTTGAGTTATGTTAGTTTAAGCTAGGTAGCGTCGTGAAACTACCAAAAACAACGTCATCTAACGAGATAGTGTTGTTTTATTGCGAGTACGAAACTGCGATAGGTGAAATGTTGTGAAAGCACACAAAACGGCATGAACAAGCCAAATACTGCGTGTTGTACCGTTACAAGTGCGAAACTGCTATGTTGTGATATTCTCGTTAAAGCGCATGCAAGCATCGTGAAACCTTAAAGAACGATGTCATTTAGCGAGATACAGCGTTCTGTACTGCAATAAGTTGGTGAAAAACTGTGAGGTTATGCAAATATTGTAATTGTGAACAAAACAGTGTAATAGAGCGTTTTTAGATACAAGTGCGAATGTTAGGTTAGGTTAAGATATGAACCGTCGTAAAACCGCATTAAACAATGTCACTTATCGAGATGCAGTGTTTTTCACCATTACAAGTCGGGAACTGCGATATCTAATGTGAAAGCGCATGAAACCGTCGTAATCTTGTAGAAAACATTGTAAAGTTGCGAGTAAAACGTTTTCTAACGATAGAAGTGCGAAAGTTAGGTTAGGTTAGGTTAGGTTAGTTTAAGCTAGGTAGCGTCGTGAAACTACCAAAAACGACGTCATCTAACGAGATAGTGTTGTTTTATAGCGAGTATTAAACTGCGATAGGTGAAATGTTGTGAAAGCACACAAAACGGCATGAACAAGCCAAATACTGCGTGTTCTACCGTTACAAGTGCGAAACTGCTATATTGTGATATTCTCGTTAAAGCGCATGCAAGCATCGTGAAACCTTAAAGAACAATGTCATTTAGCGAGATACAACGTTCTGTACTGCAATAAGTTGGTGAAAAACTGTGAGGTTATGCAAATATGGTAATTGTGAACAAAACAGTGTAATAGAGCGGTTTTAGATACAAGTGCGAATGTTAGGTTAGGTTAAGATATGAACCGTCGTAAAACCGCATTAAACAATGTCAATTAGTGAGATGCAGTGTTTTTCACCATTAAAAGTCGGGAACTGCGATATCTAATGTGAAAGCGCTTGCAAACGTCGTTAGGTTAGGTTAGGTTAGGTTACGTTAGGTTAGGTTTGGTTAGGTTAGGTTAGGTTTGGTTATGTTAGGTTAGGTTGGGTTAGGTTAGGTTAGGGTAGGTTAGGTTAGGTTTTGTTAGGTTAGGTTAGGTTAGGTTAGGTTAGATTAGGTTAGGTTGGGTTGAGTTGGGTTAGGTTAGGTTAGGTTAGGTTGGGTTAGGTTAGGTTAGGTTACGTTAGGTTAGGTTAGGTTACGTTAGGTTAGGTTAGGTTAGGTTACGTTAGGTTAGGTTAGGTTAGGTAAGGATAATTTGGTTAGGTTAGGTTAGGTTAGGTTGGGTTGGGTGTTGTTGGTTTGTGTTGGGTTGGGCTGGGTTAGGTTGGGTTAGGTTAGGTTAGGTTACGTTAGGTTAGGTTAGGTTAGGTTAGGTTACGTTAGGTTATGTTAGGTTAGGTTAGGTCAGGAAAGGTTAGGTTACGTTAGAATAGGTTAGGTTAGGTTAGGTTACGTTAGGTTAGGTTAAGTTAGGTTAGGTTAGGTTTGGTTAGGTTTGGTTAGGTTAGCTTAGGTTAGGTTGGTTGGGTTGGGTTGGGTTGGGTTAGGTTAGGTTAGGTTAGGTTGGGTTAGGTTAGTTTAGGTTAGGTTAGGTTAGGTTAGGTTGGGTAGGGTTCGGTTGGGTTAGGTTAGGTTAGGTTAGGTAAGGTTAGGTTAGGGTAGGTTACGTTAGGTTAAGGTATGAACCGTCGTAAAACCGCATTAAACAATGTCACTTAGTGAGATGCAGTGTTTTTCACCTTTACAAGTTGGGAACTGTGATATCTAATGTGAAAGCGCTTGAAACCGTCGTATTGTTGTAGAAAGCAATGTAAAGTAGCGAGTAAAACGTTTTTAACGATAGAAGTGCGAAGGTTATGTTAGGTTGAGTTATGTTAGTTTAAGCTAGGTAGCGTCGTGAAACTACCAAAAACAACGTCATCTAACGAGATAGTGTTGTTTTATTGCGAGTACGAAACTGCGATAGGTGAAATGTTGTGAAAGCACACAAAACGGCATGAACAAGCCAAATACTGCGTGTTGTACCGTTACAAGTGCGAAACTGCTATGTTGTGATATTCTCGTTAAAGCGCATGCAAGCATCGTGAAACCTTAAAGAACGATGTCATTTAGCGAGATACAGCGTTCTGTACTGCAATAAGTTGGTGAAAAACTGTGAGGGTATGCAAATATCCTAATTGTGAACGAAACAGCGTAATAGAGCGTTTTTTAATACAAGTGCGAATGTTAAGTTAGGTTAAGATATGAACCGTCGTAAAACCGCATTAAACAATGTCACTTAGTGAGATGCAGTGTTTTTCACCATTACAAGTCGGGAACTGCGATATCTAATGTGAAAGCGCTTGCAAACGTCGTTAGGTTAGGTTAGGTTAGGTTAGGGTACGTTAGGTTAGGTTAGGTTAGGTTTGGTTAGGTTAGGTTAGGTTAGGTTAGGGATGTTAGGTAAGGTTTGGTTAGGTTAGGTTAGGTTAGCTTGGGTTAGGTAAGGTTAGGTTAGGTTAAGATATGAACCGCGCTAAAACCGCATTAAACAATGTCACTTAGTGAGATGCTGTGTTTTTCACCATTACAAGTCGGGAACTGCGATATCTAATGTGAAAGCGCTTGCAAACGTCGTTAGGTTAGGTTAGGTTAGGTTAGGTTAGGTTAGGTTAGGTTACGTTAGGTTAGGTTTGGTTAGGTTAGGTTGGGTTAGGTTAGGTTAGGTTAGGTTAAGATATGAACCGCGCTAAAACCGCATTAAACAATGTCACTTAGTGAGATGCAGTGTTTTTCACCTTTACAAGTTGGGAACTGCGATATCTAATGTGAAAGCGCATGAAACCGTCGTAATCTTGTAGAAAACATTGTAAAGTTGCGAGTAAAACGTTTTCTAACGATAGAAGTGCGAAAGTTAGGTTAGGTTAGGTTAGTTTAAGCTAGGTAGCGTCGTGAAACTACCAAAAACGACGTCATCTAACGAGATAGTGTTGTTTTATAGCGAGTATTAAACTGCGATAGGTGAAATGTTGTGAAAGCACACAAAACGGCATGAACAAGCCAAATACTGCGTGTTCTACCGTTACAAGTGCGAAACTGCTATATTGTGATATTCTCGTTAAAGCGCATGCAAGCATCGTGAAACCTTAAAGAACAATGTCATTTAGCGAGATACAACGTTCTGTACTGCAATAAGTTGGTGAAAAACTGTGAGGTTATGCAAATATGGTAATTGTGAACAAAACAGTGTAATAGAGCGGTTTTAGATACAAGTGCGAATGTTAGGTTAGGTTAAGATATGAACCGTCGTAAAACCGCATTAAACAATGTCAATTAGTGAGATGCAGTGTTTTTCACCATTAAAAGTCGGGAACTGCGATATCTAATGTGAAAGCGCTTGCAAACGTCGTTAGGTTAGGTTAGGTTAGGTTACGTTAGGTTAGGTTTGGTTAGGTTAGGTTAGGTTTGGTTATGTTAGGTTAGGTTGGGTTAGGTTAGGTTAGGGTAGGTTAGGTTAGGTTTTGTTAGGTTAGGTTAGGTTAGGTTAGATTAGGTTAGGTTGGGTTGAGTTGGGTTAGGTTAGGTTAGGTTAGGTTGGGTTAGGTTAGGTTAGGTTACGTTAGGTTAGGTTAGGTTACGTTAGGTTAGGTTAGGTTAGGTTACGTTAGGTTAGGTTAGGTTAGGTAAGGATAATTTGGTTAGGTTAGGTTAGGTTAGGTTGGGTTGGGTGTTGTTGGTTTGTGTTGGGTTGGGCTGGGTTAGGTTGGGTTAGGTTAGGTTAGGTTACGTTAGGTTAGGTTAGGTTAGGTTAGGTTACGTTAGGTTATGTTAGGTTAGGTTAGGTCAGGAAAGGTTAGGTTACGTTAGAATAGGTTAGGTTAGGTTAGGTTACGTTAGGTTAGGTTAAGTTAGGTTAGGTTAGGTTTGGTTAGGTTTGGTTAGGTTAGCTTAGGTTAGGTTGGTTGGGTTGGGTTGGGTTGGGTTAGGTTAGGTTAGGTTAGGTTAGGTTGGGTTAGGTTAGTTTAGGTTAGGTTAGGTTAGGTTAGGTTGGGTAGGGTTCGGTTGGGTTAGGTTAGGTTAGGTTAGGTAAGGTTAGGTTAGGGTAGGTTACGTTAGGTTAAGGTATGAACCGTCGTAAAACCGCATTAAACAATGTCACTTAGTGAGATGCAGTGTTTTTCACCTTTACAAGTTGGGAACTGTGATATCTAATGTGAAAGCGCTTGAAACCGTCGTATTGTTGTAGAAAGCAATGTAAAGTAGCGAGTAAAACGTTTTTAACGATAGAAGTGCGAAGGTTATGTTAGGTTGAGTTATGTTAGTTTAAGCTAGGTAGCGTCGTGAAACTACCAAAAACAACGTCATCTAACGAGATAGTGTTGTTTTATTGCGAGTACGAAACTGCGATAGGTGAAATGTTGTGAAAGCACACAAAACGGCATGAACAAGCCAAATACTGCTTGTTGTACCGTTACAAGTGCGAAACTGCTATGTTGTGATATTCTCGTTAAAGCGCATGCAAGCATCGTGAAACCTTAAAGAACGATGTCATTTAGCGAGATACAGCGTTCTGTACTGCAATGAGTTGGTGAAAAACTGTGAGGGTATGCAAATATCCTAATTGTGAACGAAACAGCGTAATAGAGCGTTTTTTAATACAAGTGCGAATGTTAAGTTAGGTTAAGATATGAACCGTCGTAAAACCGCATTAAACAATGTCACTTAGTGAGATGCAGTGTTTTTCACCATTACAAGTCGGGAACTGCGATATCTAATGTGAAAGCGCTTGCAAACGTCGTTAGGTTAGGTTAGGTTAGGTTAGGGTACGTTAGGTTAGGTTAGGTTAGGTTTGGTTAGGTTAGGTTAGGTTAGGTTAGGGATGTTAGGTAAGGTTTGGTTAGGTTAGGTTAGGTTAGGTTGGGTTAGGTAAGGTTAGGTTAGGTTAAGATATGAACCGCGCTAAAACCGCATTAAACAATGTCACTTAGTGAGATGCTGTGTTTTTCACCATTACAAGTCGGGAACTGCGATATCTAATGTGAAAGCGCTTGCAAACGTCGTTAGGTTAGGTTAGGTTAGGTTAGGTTAGGTTAGGTTACGTTAGGTTAGGTTTGGTTAGGTTAGGTTGGGTTAGGTTAGGTTAGGTTAGGTTAAGATATGAACCGCGCTAAAACCGCAATAAACAATGTCACTTAGTGAGATGCAGTGTTTTTCACCTTTACAAGTTGGGAACTGCGATATCTAATGTGAAAGCGCATGAAACCGTCGTAATCTTGTAGAAAACATTGTAAAGTGGTGAGTAAAACGTTTTCTAACGATAGAAGTGCGAAGGTTAGGTTAGGTTAGGTTAGTTTAAGCTAGGTAGCGTCTTGAAACTACCAAAAACGACGTCATCTAACGAGATAGTGTTGTTTTATAGCGAGTATTAAACTGCGATAGGTGAAATGTTGTGAAAGCACACAAAACGGCATGAACAAGCCAAATACTGCGTGTTCTACCGTTACAAGTGCGAAACTGCTATATTGTGATATTCTCGTTAAAGCGCATGCAAGCATCGTGAAACCTTAAAGAACAATGTCATTTAGCGAGATACAACGTTCTGTACTGCAATAAGTTGGTGAAAAACTGTGAGGTTATGCAAATATGGTAATTGTGAACAAAACAGTGTAATAGAGCGTTTTTAGATACAAGTGCGAATGTTAGGTTAGGTTAAGATATGAACCGTCGTAAAACCGCATTAAACAATGTCACTTAGTGAGATGTAGTGTTTTTCAACATTACAAGTCGGGAACTACGATATCTAATGTGAAAGCGCATGAAACCGTCGTAATCTTGTAGAAAACATTGTAAAGTGGTGAGTAAAACGTTTTCTACCGATAGAAGTGCGAAGGTTAGGTTAGGTTAGGTTATTTTAAGCTAGGTAGCGTCGTGAAACTACCAAAAACGACGTCATCTAACGAGATAGTGTTGTTTTATAGCGAGTATTAAACTGCGATAGGTGAAATGTTGTGAAAGCACACAAAACGGCATGAACAAGCCAAATACTGCGTGTTCTACCGTTACAAGTGCGAAACTGCTATATTGTGATATTCTCGTTAAAGCGCATGCAAGCATCGTGAAACCTTAAAGAATGTCATTTAGCGAGATACAACGTTCTGTAATGCAATAAGTTGGTGAGAAACTGTGAGGTTATGCAAATATGGTAATTGTGAACAAAACAGTGTAATAGAGCGTTTTTAGATACAAGTGCGAATGTTAGGTTAGGTTAAGATATGAACCGTCGTAAAACCGCATTAAACAAATGTCAATTAGTGAGATGCAGTGTTTTTTACCATTAAAAGTCGGGAACTGCGATATCTAATGTGAAAGCGCTTGCAAACGTCGTTAGGTTATGTTAGGTCAGGTTAGGTTAGGTTAGGTTACGTTAGGTTAGGTTTGGTTAGGTTAGGTTAGGTTAGTTATGTTAGGTTAGGTTGGGTTAGGTTAGGTTAGGTTACGTTACGTTAAGGTATGAACCGTCGTAAAACCGCATTAAACAATGTCACTTAGTGAGATGCAGTGTTTTTCACCTTTACAAGTTGGGAACTGCGATATCTACAGTGAAGGCACTTGAAACCGTCGTAATGTTGTAGAAAGCAATGTAAAGTAGCGAGTAAAACGTTTTCTAACGATAGAAGTGCGAAGGTTATGTTAGGTTGAGTTATGTTAGTTTAAGCTAGGTAGCGTCGTGAAACCACCAAAAACGACGTCATCTAACGAGATAGTGTTGTTTTATTGCGAGTACGAAACTGCGATAGGTAAAATGTTGTGAAAGCACACAAAACGGCATGAACAAGCCAAATACTGCGTGTTGTACCGTTACAAGTGCGAAACTGCTATGTTGTGACATTCTCGGTAAAGCGCATGCAAGTATCGTGAAACCTTAAAGAACGATGTCATTTAGCGAGATACAGCGTTCTGTACTGTAATAAGTTGGTGAGAAACTGTGAGGTCAAGCAAATATCGTAATTGTGAACGAAACAGTGTAATTGAGCGTCTTTAGACACAAGTGCGAATGTTAGGTTAGGTTGACATATCAACCGTCGTAAAACCGCATTAAACAATCTCACTTAGTGAGATGTAGTGTTTTTCAACATTACAAGTCGGGAACTACGATATCTAATGTGAAAGCGCATGAAACCGTCGTAATCTTGTAGAAAACATTGTAAACTTGCGAATAAAACGTTTTCTAACGATAGAAGTGCGAAGGTTAGGTTAGGTTAGGTTAGGTTAAGCTAGGTAGCGTCGTGAAACTACCAAAAACGACGTCATCTAACGAGATAGTGTTGTGTTATTGCGAGTATTAAACTGCGATAGGTGAAATGTTGTGAAAGCACACAAAACGGAATGAACAAGCCAAATACTGCGTGTTCTACCGTTACAAGTGCGAAACTGCTATATTGTGATATTCTCGTTAAAGCGCATGCAAGCATCGTGAAACCTTAAAAAACAATGTCATTTAGGAAGATACAGCGTTCTGTACTGCAATAAGTTGGTGAAAAACTGTGAGGTTATGCAAATATCGTAATTGTGAACAAAACAGTGTAATAAAGCGTTTTTAGATACAAGTGCGAATGTTAGGTTAGGTTAAGATATAAACCGTCGTAAAACCGCATTAAACAATGTCAATTAGTGAGATGCAGTGTTTTTCACCATTAAAAGTGGGGAACTGCGATATCTAATGTGAAAGCGCTTGCAACCGTCGTTAGGTTAGGTTAGGTTAGGTTAGGTTAGGTTAGGTTTGGTTAGGTTAGGTTAGGTTAGGTTAGGTTAGATTAGGTTAGGTTGGGTTGAGTTGAGTTGGGTTAGGTTAGGTTAGGTTAGGTTGGGTTAGGTTAGGTTAGGTTAGGTTACGTTAGGTTAGGTTAGGTTACGTTAGGTTAGGTTAGCTTAGGTTACGTTAGGGTAGGTTAGGTTAGGTAAGGATAATTTGGTTAGGTTAGGTAAGGTTAGGTTAGGTTAGGTTAGGTTGGGTTGGGTGTTGTTGGGTTGGGTTGGGTTGGGTTAGGTTACGTTAGGCTAGGTTAGGTTAGGTTAGGTTACGTTAGGTAATGTTAGGTTAGGTTAGGTTACGTTAGGTTAGGTTAGGTCAGGTAAGGTTAGGTTACGTTAGAATAGGTTAGGTTAGGTTAGGTTACGTTAGGTTAGGTTAAGTTAGGTTAGGTTAGGTTTGGTTAGGTTAGGTTAGGTTAACTTAGGTTAGGTTAGATTGGGTTGAGTTGGGTTAGGTTGGGTTAGGTTAGGTTAGGTTAGGTTAGGTTGGGTTAGGTTAGTTTAGGTTAGGTTAGGTTAGGTTGGGTCGGGTTGGGTTAGGTTAGGTTAGGTTAGGTAAGGTTAGGTTAGGTTAGGTTACGTTAGGTTATGGTATGAACCATCGTAAAACCGCATTAAACAATGTCACTTAGTGAGATGCAGTGTTTTTCACCTTTACAAGTTGGGAACTGTGATATCTAATGTGAAAGCGCTTGAAACCGTCGTAATGTTGTAGAAAGCAATGTAAAGTAGCGAGTAAAACGTTTTCTAACGATAGAAGTGCGAAGGTTATGTTAGGTTGAGTTATGTTATTTTAAGCTAGGTAGCGTCGTGAAACTACCAAAAACAACGTCATCTAACGAGATAGTGTTGTTTTATTGCGAGTACGAAACTGCGATAGGTGAAATGTTGTGAAAGCACACAAAATGGCATGAACAAGCCAAATACTGCGTGTTGTACCGTTATGGTGCGAAACTGCTATGTTGTGATATTCTCGTTAAAGCGCATGCAAGCATCGTGAAACCTTAAAGAACGATGTCATTTAGCGAGATACAGCGTTCTGAACTGTAATAAGTTGGTGAGAAACTGTGAGGTCAAGCAAATATCGTAATTGTGAACGAAACAGTGTAATTGAGCGTATTTAGATACAAGTGCGAATGTTAGGTTAGGTTGAGATATCAACCGTCGTAAAACCGCATTAAACAATGTCACTTAGTGAGATGTAGTGTTTTTCAACATTACAAGTCGGGAACTACGATATCTAATGTGAAAGCGCATGAAACCGTCGTAATCTTGTAGAAAACAGTGTAAAGTTGCGAGTAAAACGTTTTCTAACGATAGAAGTGCGAAGGTTAGCTTGAGTTATGTTAGTTTAAGCTATGTAACGTCGTGAGACCACCAAAAAGGACGTCAACTAACGAGATAGCGTTATTTTATTGCATGTACGTAACTGCAATAGGTGAAATGTTGTGAAAGTACACAAAACGGCTTGAACAAGCCAGATACTGCGTGTTGTACCGTTACAAGTGCGAAACTGCTATAATGTGATATTCTTGTTAAAGCGCATGCAAGCATCGTGAAACCTTAAAGAACGATGTCATTTAGCGAGATACAGCGTTCTGTACTGCAATAAGTTGGTGAAAAACTGTGAGGTTATGCAAATATCGTAATTGTGAACGAAACAGTGTAATAGAGCGTTTTTCCATACAAGTACGAATGTTAGGTTAGGTTAAGATATGAACCGTCGTAAAACCGCATTAAACAATGTCACTTAGTGAGATGCAGTGTTTTTCACCATTACAAGTCGGGAACTGCGATATCTAATGTGAAAGCGCTTGCAAACGTCGTTAGGTTAGGTTAGGTTAGGTTAGGTTACGTTAGGTTAGGTTTGGTTAGGTTAGGTTAGGTTTGGTTATGTTAGGTTAGGTTGGGTTAGGTTAGGTTAGGGTAGGTTAGGTTAAGATATGAACCGCGCTAAAACCGCATTAAACAATGTCACTTAGTGAGATGCAGTGTTTTTCACCTTTACAAGTTGGGAACTGCGATATCTAATGTGAAATCGCTTGAAACCGTCGTAATGTTGTAGAAAGCAATGTAAAGTAGCGAGTAAAACGTTTTCTAACGATAGAAGTGCGAAGGTTATGTTAGGTTGAGTTATGTTAGTTTAAGCTAGGTAGCGTCGTGAAACCACCAAAAACGACGTCATCTAACGAGATAGTGTTGTTTATTGCGAGTACGAAACTGCGATAGGTGAAATGTTGTGAAAGCACACAAAACGGCATGAACAAGCCAAATACTGCGTGTTGTACCGTTACAAGTGCGAAACTGCTATGTTGTGACATTCTCGGTAAAGCGCATGCAAGTATCGTGAAACCTTAAAGAACGATGTCATTTAGCGAGATACAGCGTTCTGTACTGTAATAAGTTGGTGAGAAACTGTGAGGTCAAGCAAATATCGTAATTGTGAACGAAACAGTGTAATTGAGCGTCTTTAGATACAAGTGCGAATGTTAGGTTAGGTTGACATATCAACCATCGTAAAACCGCATTAAACAATGCCACTTAGTGAGATGTAGTGTTTTTCAACATTACAAGTCGGGAACTACGATATCTAATGTGAAAGCGCATGAAACCGTCGTAATCTTGTAGAAAACATTGTAAAGTGGCGAGTAAAACGTTTTCTAACGATAGAAGTGCGAAGGTTAGGTTAGGTTAGGTTAGTTTAGGCTAGGTAGCGTCGTGAAACTACCAAAAACGACGTCATCTAAAGAGATAGTGTTGTTTTATTGCGAGTATTAAACTGCGATAGGTGAAATGTTGTGAAAGCACACAAAACGGCATGAACAAGCCAAATACTGCGTGTTTTACCGTTACAAGTGCGAAACTGCTATATTGTGATATTCTCGTTAAAGCGCATGCAAGCATCGTGAAACTTTAAAGAACAATGTCATTTAGCGAGATACAGCGTTCTGTACTGCAATAAGTTGGTGAAAAACTGTGAGGTTATGCAAATATCGTAATTGTGAACGAAACAGTGTAATAGAGCGTTTTTCAATACAAGTACGAATGTTAGGTTAGGTTAAGATATGAACCGTCGTAAAACCGCATTAAACAATGTCACTTAGTGACATGCAGTGTTTTTCACCATTACAAGTCGGGAACTGCGATATCTAATGTGAAAGCGCTTGCAAACGTCGTTAGGTTAGGTTAGGTTAGGTTAGGTTACGTTAGGTTAGGTTTGGTTAGGTTAGGTTAGGTTAGGTTATGTTAGGTTAGGTTGGGTTAGGTTAGGTTAGGTTACGTTAGGTTAAGGTATGAACCGTTGTAAAACCGCAATAAACAATGTCACTTAGCAAGATGCAGTGTTTTTCACCTTTACAAGTTGGGAACTGCGATATCTAATGTGAAAGCGCTTGAAACCGTCGTAATGTTGTAGAAAGCAATGTAAAGTAGCGAGTAAAACGTTTTCTAACGATAGAAGTGCGAAGGTTATGTTAGGTTGAGTTATGTTAGTTTAAGCTAGGTAGCGTCGTGAAACCACCAAAAACGACGTCATCTAACGAGATAGTGTTGTTTTATTGCGAGTACGAAACTGCGATAGGTAAAATGTGAAAGCACACAAAACGGCATGAACAAGCCAAATACTGCGTGTTGTACCGTTACAAGTGCGAAACTGCTATGTTTTGACATTCTCGGTAAAGCGCATGCAAGTATCGTGAAACCTTAAAGAACGATGTCATTTAGCGAGATACAGCGTTCTGTACTGTAATAAGTTGGTGACAAACTGTGAGGTCAAGCAAATATCGTAATTGTGAACGAAACAGTGTAATTGAGCGTCTTTAGATACAAGTGCGAATGTTAGGTTAGGTTGACATATCAACCGTCGTAAAACCGCATTAAACAATGTCACTTAGTGAGATGTAGTGTTTTTCAACATTACAAGTCGGGAACTACGATATCTAATGTGAAAGCGCATGAAACCGTCGTAATCTTGTAGAAAACATTGTAAAGTTGCGAGTAAAACGTTTTCTAACGATAGAAGTGCGAAAGTTAGGTTAGGTTAGGTTAGTTTAAGCTAGGTAGCGTCGTGAAACTACCAAAAACGACGTAATCTAACGAGATAGTGTTGTTTTATAGCGAGTATTAAACTGCGATAGGTGAAATGTTGTGAAAGCACACAAAACGGCATGAACAAGCCAAATACTGCGTGTTCTACCGTTACAAGTGCGAAACTGCTATATTGTGATATTCTCGTTAAAGCGCATGCAAGCATCGTGAAACCTTAAAGAACAATGTCATTTAGCGAGATACAACGTTCTGTACTGCAATAAGTTGGTGAAAAACTGTGAGTTTATGCAAATATGGTAATTGTGAACAAAACAGTGTAATAGAGCGTTTTTAGATACAAGTGCGAATGTTGGGTTAGGTTAAGATATGAACCGTCGTAAAACCGCATTAAACAATGTCAATTAGTGAGATGCAGTGTTTTTCACTATTAAAAGTCGGGAACTGCGATATCTAATGTGAAAGCGCTTGCAACCGTCGTTAGGTTAGGTTAGGTTAGGTTAGGTTAGGTTTTGTTAGGTTAGGTTAGGTTAGGTTAGATTAGGTTAGGTTGGGTTGAGTTGGGTTAGGTTAGGTTAGGTTAGGTTGGGTTAGGTTAGGTTAGGTTAGGTTACGTTAGCTTAGGTTAGGTTACGTTAGGTTAGGTTAGGTTAGGTTAGGTTACGTTAGGTTAGGTTAGGTTAGGTAAGGATAATTTGGTTAGGTTAGGTAAGGTTAGGTTAGGTTAGGTTAGGTTGGGTTGGGTGTTGTTGGGTTGGGTTGGGTTGGGTTAGGTTGGGTTAGGTTAGGTTAGGTTACGTTAGGTTAGGTTAGGTTAGGTTACGTTAGGTTATGTTAGGTTAGGTTAGGTTAGGTTACGTTAGGTTAGGTTAGGTCAGGAAAGGTTAGGTTACGTTAGAATAGGTTAGGTTAGGTTATTTTACGTTAGGTTAGGTTAAGTTAGGTTAGGTTTGGTTAGGTTAGCTTAGGTTAGGTTAGATTGGGTTGGGTTGGGTTAGGTTAGGTTAGGTTAGGTTGGGTTAGGTTAGTTTAGGTTAGGTTAGGTTAGGTTAGGTTGGGTTGGGTTGGGTTAGGTTAGGTTAGGTTAGGTTAGGTAAGGTTAGGTTAGGTTAGGTTAGGTTACGTTAGGTTAAGGTATGAACCGTCGTAAAACCGCATTAAACAATGTCACTTAGTGAGATGCGTTGATTTCACCTTTACAAGTTGGGAACTGTGATATCTAATGTGAAAGCGCTTGAAACCGTCGTATTGTTGTAGAAAGCAATGTAAAGTAGCGAGTAAAACGTTTTCTAACGATAGAAGTGCGAAGGTTATGTTAGGTTGAGTTATGTTAGTTTAAGCTAGGTAGCGTCGTGAAACTACCAAAAACAACGTCATCTAACGAGATAGCGTTGTTTTATTGCGAGTACGAAACTGCGATAGGTGAAATGTTGTGAAAGCACACAAAACGGCATGAACAAGCCAAATACTGCGTGTTGTACCGTTACAAGTGCGAAACTGCTATGTTGTGATATTCTCGTTAAAGCGCATGCAAGCATCGTGAAACCTTAAAGAACGATGTCATTTAGCGAGATACAGCGTTCTGTACTGCAATAAGTTGGTGAAAAACTGTGAGGTTATGCAAATATCCTAATTGTGAACGAAACAGTGTAATAGAGCGTTTTTTAATACAAGTGCGAATGTTAGGTTAGGTTAAGATATGAACCGTCGTAAAACCGCATTAAACAATGTCACTTAGTGAGATGCAGTGTTTTTCACCATTACAAGTCGGGAACTGCGATATCTAATGTGAAAGCGCTTGCAAACGTCGTTAGGTTAGGTTAGGTTAGGTTAGGTTAGGTTAGGTTACGTTAGGTTAGGTTAGGTTAGGTTTGGTTAGGTAAGGTTAGGTTAGGTTAGGTTAGGGATGTTAGCTAAGGTTTGGTTAGGTTAGGTTAGGTTAGGTTGGGTTAGGTAAGGTTAGGTTAGGTTATGTTAGGTTAGGTTGGGTTAGGTTAGGTTAGGTTAGGTTAGGTTAGGTTAGGTTAAGATATGAACCGCGCTAAAACCACATTAAACAATGTCACTTAGTGAGATGCAGTGTTTTTCACCTTTACAAGTTGGGAACTGCGATATCTATTGGGAAAGCGCATGAAACCGTCGTAATCTTGTAGAAAACATTGTAAAGTGGTGAGTAAAACGTTTTCTAACGATAGAAGTGCGAAGGTTAGGTTAGGTTAGGTTAGTTTAAGCTAGGTAGCGTCGTGAAACTACCAAAAACGACGTCATCTAACGAGATAGTGTTGTTTTATAGCGAGTATTAAACTGCAATAGGTGAAATGTTGTGAAAGCACACAAAACGGCATGAACAAGCCAAATACTGCGTGTTCTACCGTTACAAGTGCGAAACTGCTATATTGTGATATTCTCGTTAAAGCGCATGCAAGCATCGTGAAACCTTAAAGAACAATGTCATTTAGCGAGATACAACGTTCTGTACTGCAATAAGTTGGTGAAAAACTGTGAGGTTATGCAAATATTGTAATTGTGAACAAAACAGTGTAATAGAGCGTTTTTAGATACAAGTGCGAATGTTAGGTTAGGTTAAGATATGAACCGTCGTAAAACCGCATTAAACAATGTCACTTAGTGAGATGTAGTGTTTTTCAACATTACAAGTCGGGAACTACGATATCTAATGTGAAAGCGCATGAAACCGTCGTAATCTTGTAGAAAACATTGTAAAGTGGTGAGTAAAACGTTTTCTAACGATAGAAGTGCGAAGGTTAGGTTAGGTTAGGTTAGTTTAAGCTAGGTAGCGTCGTGAAATTACTAAAAACGACGTCATCTAACGAGATAGTGTTGTTTTATAGCGAGTATAAACTGCGATAGGTGAAATGTTGTGAAAGCACACAAAACGGCATGAACAAGCCAAATACTGCGTGTTCTACCGTTACAAGTGCGAAACTGCTATATTGTGATATTCTCGTTAAAGCGCATGCACGCATCGTGAAACCTTAAAGAACAATGTCATTTAGCGAGATACAACGTTCTGTACTGCAATAAGTTGGTGAGAAACTGTGAGGTTATGCAAATATGGTAATTGTGAACAAAACAGTGTAATAGAGCGTTTTTAGATACAAGTGCGAATGTTAGGTTAGGTTAAGATATGAACCGTCGTAAAACCGCAATTAACAAATGTCAATTAGTGAGATGCAGTGTTTTTCACCATTAAAAGTCGGGAACTGCGATATCTAATGTGAAAGCGCTTGCAACCGTCGTTAGGTTAGGTTAGGTTAGGTTTGGTTAGGTTAGGTTAGGTTAGGTTAGGTTAGATTAGGTTAGGTTGGGTTGAGTTGGGTTAGGTTAGGTTAGGTTAGGTTAGGTTGGGTTAGGTTAGGTTAGGTTAGGTTACGTTAGGTTAGGTTAGGTTACGTTAGGTTAGGTTAGGTTAGGTTACGTTAGGTTAGGTTAGGTTAGGTAAGGATAATTTGGTTAGGTTAGGTAAGGTTAGGTTAGGTTAGGTTAGGTTGGGTTGGGTTGGGTTGGGTTAGGTTGGGTTAGGTTAGGTTAGGTTACGTTAGGCTAGGCTAGGTTAGGTTAGGTTACGTTAGGTAATGTTAGGTTAGGTTAGGTTACGTTAGGTTAGGTTAGGTCAGGTAAGGTTAGGTTACGTTAGAATAGGTTAGGTTAGGTTAGGTTACGTTAGGTTAGGTTAAGTTAGGTTAGGTTAGGTTTGTTTAGGTTGGGTTGGGTTGGGTTAGGTTGGGTTAGGTTAGGTTAGGTTAGGTTGGGTTAGGTTAGTTTAGGTTAGGTTAGGTTAGGTTGGGTCGGGTTGGGTTAGGTTAGGTTAGGTTAGGTAAGGTTAGGTTAGGTTAGGTTAGGTTACGTTAGGTTAAGGTATGAACCATCGTAAAACCGCATTAAACAATGTCACTTAGTGAGATGCAGTGTTTTTCACCTTTACAAGTTGGGAACTGTGATATCTAATGTGAAAGCGCTTGAAACCGTCGTAATGTTGTAGAAAGCAATGTAAAGTAGCGAGTAAAACGTTTTCTAACGATAGAAGTGCGAAGGTTATGTTAGGTTGAGTTATGTTAGTTTAAGCTAGGTAGCGTCGTGAAACTACCAAAAACAACGTCATCTAACGAGATAGTGTTGTTTTATTGCGAGTACGAAACTGCGATAGGTGAAATGTTGTGAAAGCACACAAAACGGCATGAACAAGCCAAATACTGCGTGTTGTACCGTTACAAGTGCGAAACTGCTATGTTGTGATATTCTCGTTAAAGCGCATGCAAGCATCGTGAAACCTTAAAGAACAATGTCATTTAGCGAGATACAGCGTTCTGTACTGCAATAAGTTGGTGAAAAACTGTGAGGTTATGCAAATATCCTAATTGTGAACGAAACAGTGTAATAGAGCGTTTTTTAATACAAGTGCGAATGTTAGGTTAGGTTAAGATATGAACCGTCGTAAAACCGCATTAAACAATGTCACTTAGTGAGATGCAGTGTTTTTCACCATTACAAGTCGGGAACTGCGATATCTAATGTGAAAGCGCTTGCAAACGTCGTTAGGTTAGGTTAGGTTAGGTTAGGTTACGTTAGGTTAGGTTAGGTTAGGTTTGGTTAGGTTAGGTTAGGTTAGGTTAGGTTAGGGTATGTTTGGTAAGGTTTGGTTAGGTTAGGTTAGGTTAGGTTGGGTTAGGTAAGGTTAGGTTAGGTTAAGATATGAACCGAGCTAAAACCGCATTAAACAATGTCACTTAGTGAGATGCTGTGTTTTTCACCATTACCAGTCGGGAACTGCGATATCTAATGTGAAAGCGCATGAAACCGTCGTAATCTTGCAGAAAACATTGTAAAGTAGCGAATAAAACGT
This sequence comes from Rhipicephalus microplus, assembly GCF_043290135.1. Classification (NCBI taxonomy): domain Eukaryota; kingdom Metazoa; phylum Arthropoda; class Arachnida; order Ixodida; family Ixodidae; genus Rhipicephalus; species Rhipicephalus microplus. Next base: position 238,828,139 of record NC_134703.1, read on the forward strand.
TTTCTAACGATAGAAGTGCGAAGGTTCGGTTAGTTTGAGCTAGGTAGCGTCGTGAAACCGCCAAAAACGATGTCATCTAACGAGATAGTGTTGTTTTATTGCGAGTACGAAACTGCGATAGGTGAAATATTGGGAAAGCACACAAAATGGCATGAACTAGCCAGATACTGCGTCTTGTGCCGTTACAAGTGCGAAACATCTTTATTGTGATATTCTCGTTAAAGCGCATGCAAGTATCGTGAAACCTTAAAGAACGATGTCATTTAGCGAGATACAGCGTTCTGAACTCTAATAAGTTGGTGAGAAACTGTGAGGTCAAGCAAATATCGTAATTGTGAACGAAACAGTGTAATTGAGCGTATTTAGATACAAGTGCGAATGTTAGGTTAGGTTGAGATATCAACCGTCGTAAAACCGCATTAAACAATGTCACTTAGTGAGATGTAGTGTTTTTCAACATTACAAGTCGGGAACTACGATATTTAATGTGAAAGCGCATGAAACCGTCGTAATCTTGTAGAAAACATTGTAAAATTGCGAGTAAAACGTTTTCTAACGATAGAAGTGCGAAGGTTAGCTTGAGTTATGTTAGTTTAAGCTATGTAGCGTCGTGAGACCACCAAAAAGGACGTCAACTAACCAGATAGCGTTGTTTTATTGCATGTACGTAACTGCAATAGGTGAAATGTTGTGAAAGTACACAAAACGGCTTGAACAAGCCAGATACTGCGTGTTGTACCGTTACAAGTGCGAAACTGCTATAATGTGATATTCTTGTTAAAGCGCATGCAAGCATCGTGAAACCTTAAAGAACGATGTCATTTAGCGAGATACAGCGTTCTGTACTGCAATAAGTTGGTGAAAAACTGTGAGGTTATGCAAATATCGTAATTGTGAACGAAACAGTGTAATAGAGCGTTTTTCCATACAAGTACGAATGTTAGGTTAGGTTAAGATATGAACCGTCGTAAAACCGCATTAAACAATGTCACTTAGTGAGATGCAGTGTTTTTCACCATTACAAGTCGGGAACTGCGATATCTAATGTGAAAGCGCTTGCAAACGTCGTTAGGTTAGGTTAGGTTAGGTTACGTTAGGTTAGGTTTGGTTATGTTAGGTTAGGTTAGGTAATGTTAGGTTAGGTTGGGTTAGGTTAGGTTAGGTTAGGTTAGGTAAAGAGACGAACCGCGCTAAAACCGCATTAAACAATGTCACTTTGTGAGATGCAGTGTTTTTCACCTTTACAAGTTGGGAACTGCGATATCTAATGTGAAAGCGCTTGAAACCGTCGTAATGTTGTAGAAAGCAATGTAAAGTAGCGAGTAAAACGTTTTCTAACGATAGAAGTGCGAAGGTTATGTTAGGTTGAGTTATGTTAGTTTAAGCTAGGTAGCGTCGTGAAACCACCAAAAACGACGTCATCTAACGAGATAGTGTTGTTTATTGCGAGTACGAAACTGCGATAGGTAAAATGTTGTGAAAGCACACAAAACGGCATGAACAAGCCAAATACTGCGTGTTGTACCGTTACAAGTGCGAAACTGCTATGTTGTGACATTCTCGGTAAAGCGCATGCAAGTATCGTGAAACCTTAAAGAACGATGTCATTTAGCGAGATACAGCGTTCTGTACTGTAATAAGTTGGTGAGAAACTGTGAGGTCAAGCAAATATCGTAATTGTGAACGAAGCAGTGTAATTGAGCGTCTTTAGATACAAGTGCGAATGTTAGGTTAGGTTGACATATCAACCATCGTAAAACCGCATTAAACAATGTCACTTAGTGATATGTAGTGTTTTTCAACATTACAAGTCGGGAACTACGATATCTAATGTGAAAGCGCATGAAACCGTCGTAATCTTGTAGAAAACATTGTAAAGTTGCGAGTAAAACGTTTTCTAACGATAGAAGTGCGAAGGTTAGGTTAGGTTAGGTTAGTTTAGGCTAGGTAGCGTCGTGAAACTACCAAAAACGACGTCATCTAAAGAGATAGTGTTGTTTTATTGCGAGTATTAAACTGCGATAGGTGAAATGTTGTGAAAGCACACAAAACGGCATGAACAACCCAAATACTGCGTGTTCTACCGTTACAAGTGCGAAACTGCTATATTGTGATATTCTCGTTAAAGCGCATGCAAGCATCATGAAACCTTAAAGAACAATGTCATTTAGCGAGATACAGCGTTCTGTACTGCAATAAGTTGGTGAAAAACTGTGAGGTTATGCAAATATCGTAATTGTGAACGAAACAGTGTAATAGAGCGTTTTTCAATACAAGTACGAATGTTAGGTTAGGTTAAGATATGAACCGTCGTAAAACCGCATTAAACAATGTCACTTAGTGAGATGCAGTGTTTTTCACCATTACAAGTCGGGAACTGCGATATCTAATGTGAAAGCGCTTGCAAACGTCTTTAGGTTAGGTTAGGTTAGGTTAGGTTAGGTTAGGTTAGGTTAGGTTACGTTAGGATAGGTTTGGTTATGTTAGGTTAGGTTAGGTTATGTTAGGTTAGGTTGGGTTAGGTTAGGTTAGGTTACGTTAGGTTAAGGTATGAACCGTTGTAAAACCGCAATAAACAGTGTCACTTAGTGAGATGCAGTGTTTTTCACCTTTACAAGTTGGGAACTGCGATATCTAATGTGAAAGCGCTTGAAACCGTCGTAATGTTGTAGAAAGCAATGTAAAGTAGCGAGTAAAACGTTTTCTAACGATAGAAGTGCGAAGGTTATGTTAGGTTGAGTTATGTTAGTTTAAGCTAGGTAGCGTCGTGAAACCACCAAAAACGACGTCATCTAACGAGATAGTGTTGTTTTATTGCGAGTACGAAACTGCGATAGGTAAAATGTGAAAGCACACAAAACGGCATGAACAAGCCAAATACTGCGTGTTGTACCGTTACAAGTGCGAAACTGCTATGTTTTGACATTCTCGGTAAAGCGCATGCAAGTATCGTGAAACCTAAAAGAACGATGTCATTTAGCGAGATACAGCGTTCTGTACTGTAATAAGTTGGTGAGAAACTGTGAGGTCAAGCAAATATCGTAATTGTGAACGAAACAGTGTAATTGAGCGTCTTAAGATACAACTGCGAATGTTAGGTTAGGTTGACATATCAACCGTCGTAAAACCGCATTAAACAATGTCACTTAGTGAGATGTAGTGTTTTTCAACATTACAAGTCGGGAACTACGATATCTAATGTGAAAGCGCATGAAACCGTCGTAATCTTGTAGAAAACATTGTAAAGTTGCCAGTAAAACGTTTTCTAACGATAGAAGTGCGAAGGTTAGGTTAGGTTAGGTTAGTTTAAGCTAGGTAGCGTCGTGAAACTACCAAAAACGACGTCATCTAACGAGATAGTGTTGTTTTATTGCATGTACGTAACTGCAATAGGTGAAATGTTGTGAAAGTACACAAAACGGCTTGAACAAGCCAGATACTGCGTGTTGTACCGTTACAAGTGCGAAACTGCTATAATGTGATATTCTTGTTAAAGCGCATGCAAGCATCGTGAAACCTTAAAGAACGATGTCATTTAGCGAGATACAGCGTTCTGTACTGCAATAAGTTGGTGAAAAACTGTGAGGTTATGCAAATATCGTAATTGTGAACGAAACAGTGTAATGGAGCGTTTTTCCATACAAGTACGAATGTTAGGTTAGGTTAAGATATGAACCGTCGTAAAACCGCATTAAACAATGTCACTTAGTGAAATGCAGTGTTTTTCACCATTACAAGTCGGGAACTGCGATATCTAATGTGAAAGCGCTTGCAAACGTCGTTAGGTTAGGTTAGGTTAGGTTACGTTAGGTTAGGTTTGGTTATGTTAGGTTAGGTTAGGTTATGTTAGGTTAGGTTGGGTTAGGTTAGGTTAGGTTAGGTTAGGTTAGGTTAAGATACGAACCGCGCTAAAACCGCATTAAACAATGTCACTTAGTGAGATGCAGTGTTTTTCACCTTTACAAGTTGGGAACTGCGATATCTAATGTGAAAGCGCTTGAAACCGTCGTAATGTTGCAGAAAGCAATGTAAAGTAGCGAGTAAAACGTTTTCTAACGATAGAAGTGCGAAGGTTATGTTAGGTTGAGTTATGTTAGTTTAAGCTAGGTAGCGTCGTGAAACTACCGAAAACAACGTCATCTAACGAGATAGTGTTGTTTTATTGCGAGTACGAAACTGCGATAGGTGAAATGTTGTGAAAGCACACAAAACGGCATGAACAAGCCAAATACTGCGTGTTGTACCGTTACAAGTGCGAAACTGCTATGTTGTGATATTCTCGTTAAAGCGCATGCAAGCATCGTGAAACCTTAAAGAACAATGTCATTTAGCGAGATACAGCGTTCTGTACTGCAATAAGTTGGTGAAAAACTGTGAGGTTATGCAAATATCCTAATTGTGAACGAAACAGTGTAATAGAGCGTTTTTTAATACAAGTGCGAATGTTAGGTTAGGTTAAGATATGAACCGTCGTAAAACCGCATTAAACATTGTCACTTAGTGAGATGCAGTGTTTTTCACCATTACAAGTCGGGAACTGCGATATCTAATGTGAAAGCGCTTGCAAACGTCGTTAGGTTAGGTTAGGTTAGGTTAGGTTAGGTTTGGTTAGGTTAGGTTAGGTTAGGTTAGGTTAGGGTATGTTTGGTAAGGTTTGGTTAGGTTAGGTTAGGTTAGGTTGGGTTAGGTAAGGTTAGGTTAGGTTAAGATATGAACCGAGCTAAAACCGCATTAAACAATGTCACTTAGTGAGATGCTGTGGTTTTCACCATTACCAGTCGGGAACTGCGATATCTAATGTGAAAGCGCATGAAACCGTCGTAATCTTGCAGAAAACATTGTAAAGTAGCGAATAAAACGTTTTCTAACGATAGAAGTGCGAAGGTTCGGTTAGTTTGAGCTAGGTAGCGTCGTGAAACCGCCAAAAACGATGTCATCTAACGAGATAGTGTTGTTTTATTGCGAGTACGAAACTGCGATAGGTGAAATATTGGGAAAGCACACAAAATGGCATGAACTAGCCAGATACTGCGTCTTGTGCCGTTACAAGTGCGAAACATCTTTATTGTGATATTCTCGTTAAAGCGCATGCAAGTATCGTGAAACCTTAAAGAACGATGTCATTTAGCGAGATACAGCGTTCTGAACTCTAATAAGTTGGTGAGAAACTGTGAGGTCAAGCAAATATCGTAATTGTGAACGAAACAGTGTAATTGAGCGTATTTAGATACAAGTGCGAATGTTAGGTTAGGTTGAGATATCAACCGTCGTAAAACCGCATTAAACAATGTCACTTAGTGAGATGTAGTGTTTTTCAACATTACAAGTCGGGAACTACGATATTTAATGTGAAAGCGCATGAAACCGTCGTAATCTTGTAGAAAACATTGTAAAGTTGCGAGTAAAACGTTTTCTAACGATAGAAGTGCGAAGGTTAGCTTGAGTTATGTTAGTTTAAGCTATGTAGCGTCGTGAGACCACCAAAAAGGACGTCAACTAACGAGATAGCGTTGTTTTATTGCATGTACGTAACTGCAATAGGTGAAATGTTGTGAAAGTACACAAAACGGCTTGAACAAGCCAGATACTGCGTGTTGTACCGTTACAAGTGCGAAACTGCTATAATGTGATATTCTTGTTAAAGCGCATGCAAGCATCGTGAAACCTTAAAGAACGATGTCATTTAGCGAGATACAGCGTTCTGTACTGCAATAAGTTGGTGAAAAACTGTGAGGTTATGCAAATATCGTAATTGTGAACGAAACAGTGTAATAGAGCGTTTTTCCATACAAGTACGAATGTTAGGTTAGGTTAAGATATGAACCGTCGTAAAACCGCATTAAACAATGTCACTTAGTGAGATGCAGTGTTTTTCACCATTACAAGTCGGGAACTGCGATATCTAATGTGAAAGCGCTTGCAAACGTCGTTAGGTTAGGTTAGGTTAGGTTACGTTAGGTTAGGTTTGGTTATGTTAGGTTAGGTTAGGTTATGTTAGGTTAGGTTGGGTTAGGTTAGGTTACGTTAGGTTAGGTTAGGTAAAGAGACGAACCGCGCTAAAACCGCATTAAACAATGTCACTTTGTGAGATGCAGTGTTTTTCACCTTTACAAGTTGGGAACTGCGATATCTAATGTGAAAGCGCTTGAAACCGTCGTAATGTTGTAGAAAGCAATGTAAAGTAGCGAGTAAAACGTTTTCTAACGATAGAAGTGCGAAGGTTATGTTAGGTTGAGTTATGTTAGTTTAAGCTAGGTAGCGTCGTGAAACCACCAAAAACGACGTCATTTAACGAGATAGTGTTGTTTATTGCGAGTACGAAACTGCGATAGGTAAAATGTTGTGAAAGCACACAAAACGGCATGAACAAGCCAAATACTGCGTGTTGTACCGTTACAAGTGCGAAACTGCTATGTTGTGACATTCTCGGTAAAGCGCATGCAAGTATCGTGAAACCTTAAAGAACGATGTCATTTAGCGAGATACAGCGTTCTGTACTGTAATAAGTTGGTGAGAAACTGTGAGGTCAAGCAAATATCGTAATTGTGAACGAAGCAGTGTAATTGAGCGTCTTTAGATACAAGTGCGAATGTTAGGTTAGGTTGACATATCAACCATCGTAAAACCGCATTAAACAATGTCACTTAGTGATATGTAGTGTTTTTCAACATTACAAGTCGGGAACTACGATATCTAATGTGAAAGCGCATGAAACCGTCGTAATCTTGTAGAAAACATTGTAAAGTTGCGAGTAAAACGTTTTCTAACGATAGAAGTGCGAAGGTTAGGTTAGGTTAGGTTAGTTTAGGCTAGGTAGCGTCGTGAAACTACCAAAAACGACGTCATCTAAAGAGATAGTGTTGTTTTATTGCGAGTATTAAACTGCGATAGGTGAAATGTTGTGAAAGCACACAAAACGGCATGAACAACCCAAATACTGCGTGTTCTACCGTTACAAGTGCGAAACTGCTATATTGTGATATTCTCGTTAAAGCGCATGCAAGCATCGTGAAACCTTAAAGAACAATGTCATTTAGCGAGATACAGCGTTCTGTACTGCAATAAGTTGGTGAAAAACTGTGAGGTTATGCAAATATCGTAATTGTGAACGAAACAGTGTAATAGAGCGTTTTTCAATACAAGTACGAATGTTAGGTTAGGTTAAGATATGAACCGTCGTAAAACCGCATTAAACAATGTCACTTAGTGAGATGCAGTGTTTTTCACCATTACAAGTCGGGAACTGCGATATGTAATGTGAAAGCGCTTGCAAACGTCTTTAGGTTAGGTTAGGTTAGGTTAGGTTAGGTTAGGTTAGGTTAGGTTACGTTAGGTTAGGTTTGGTTATGTTAGGTTAGGTTAGGTTATGTTAGGTTAGATTGGGTTAGGTTAGGTTAGGTTACGTTAGGTTAAGGTATGAACCGTTGTAAAACCGCAATAAACAGTGTCACTTAGTGAGATGCAGTGTTTTTCACCTTTACAAGTTGGGAACTGCGATATCTAATGTGAAAGCGCTTGAAACCGTCGTAATGTTGTAGAAAGCAAAGTAAAGTAGCGAGTAAAACGTTTTCTAACGATAGAAGTGCGAAGGTTATGTTAGGTTGAGTTATGTTAGTTTAAGCTAGGTAGCGTCGTGAAACCACCAAAAACGACGTCATCTAACGAGATAGTGTTGTTTTATTGCGAGTACGAAACTGCGATAGGTAAAATGTGAAAGCACACAAAACGGCATGAACAAGCCAAATACTGCGTGTTGTACCGTTACAAGTGCGAAACTGCTATGTTTTGACATTCTCGGTAAAGCGCATGCAAGTATCGTGAAACCTAAAAGAACGATGTCATTTAGCGAGATACAGCGTTCTGTACTGTAATACGTTGGTGAGAAACTGTGAGGTCAAGCAAATATCGTAATTGTGAACGAAACAGTGTAATTGAGCGTCTTAAGATACAACTGCGAATGTTAGGTTAGGTTGACATATCAACCGTCGTAAAACCGCATTAAACAATGTCACTTAGTGAGATGTAGTGTTTTTCAACATTACAAGTCGGGAACTACGATATCTAATGTGAAAGCGCATGAAACCGTCGTAATCTTGTAGAAAACATTGTAAAGTTGCGAGTAAAACGTTTTCTAACGATAGAAGTGCGAAGGTTAGGTTAGGTTAGGTTAGTTTAAGCTAGGTAGCGTCGTGAAACTACCAAAAACGACGTCATCTAACGAGATAGTGTTGTTTTATTGCATGTACGTAACTGCAATAGGTGAAATGTTGTGAAAGTACACAAAACGGCTTGAACAAGCCAGATACTGCGTGTTGTACCGTTACAAGTGCGAAACTGCTATAATGTGATATTCTTGTTAAAGCGCATGCAAGCATCGTGAAACCTTAAAGAACGATGTCATTTAGCGAGATACAGCGTTCTGTACTGCAATAAGTTGGTGAAAAACTGTGAGGTTATGCAAATATCGTAATTGTGAACGAAACAGTGTAATAGAGCGTTTTTCCATACAAGTACGAATGTTAGGTTAGGTTAAGATATGAACCGTCGTAAAACCGCATTAAACAATGTCACTTAGTGAGATGCAGTGTTTTTCACCATTACAAGTCGGGAACTGCGATATCTAATGTGAAAGCGCTTGCAAACGTCGTTAGGTTAGGTTAGGTTAGGTTGGGTTAGGTTAGGTTAGGTTACGTTAGGTTAGGTTAGGTTACGTTAGGTTAGGTTAGGTTAGGTTACGTTAGGTTAGGTTAGGTTAGGTAAGGATAATTTGGTTAGGTTAGGTAAGGTTAGGTTAGGTCAGGTTAGGTTGGGTTGGGTGTTGTTGGTTTGGGTTGGGTTGGGTTGGGTTAGGTTGGGTTAGGTTAGGTTAGGTTACGTTAGGTTAGGTTAGGTTAGGTTACGTTAGGTTATGTTAGGTTAGGTTAGGTTAGGTTACGTTAGGTTAGGTTAGGTCAGGAAAGGTTGGGTTACGTTAGAATAGGTTAGGTTAGGTTAGGTTACGTTAGGTTAGGTTAAGTTAGGTTAGGTTCGGTTAGGTTAGGTTAGGTTAGGTTAGGTTAGGGTATGTTAGGTTAGGTTAGGTTAGGTTACGTTAGGTTAGGTTAGGTCAGGAAAGGTTAGGTTACGTTAGAATAGGTTAGGTTAGGTTAGGTTACGTTAGGTTAGGTTAAGTTAGGTTAGGTTAGGTTTGGTTAGGTTAGCTTAGGTTAGGTTAGGTTGGGTTGGGTTGGGTTAGGTTAGGTTAGGTTGGGTTGGGTTGGGTTAGGTTAGTTTAGGTTAGGTTAGGTTAGGTTGGGTTGGGTTGGGTTAGGTTAGGTTAGGTTAGGTTAGGTAAGGTTAGGTTAGGTTAGGTTAGGTTACGTTAGGTTAAGGTATGAACCGTCGTAAAACCACATTAAACAATGTCACTTAGTGAGATGCAGTGTTTTTCACCTTTACAAGTTGGGAACTGTGATATCTAATGTGAAAGCGCTTGAAACCGTCGTATTGTTGTAGAAAGCAATGTAAAGTAGCGAGTAAAACGTTTTCTAACGATAGAAGTGCGAAGGTTATGTTAGGTTGAGTTATGTTAGTTTAAGCTAGGTAGCGTCGTGAAACTACCAAAAACAACGTCATCTAACGAGATAGTGTTGTTTTATTGCGAGTACGAAACTGCGATAGGTGAAATGTTGTGAAAGCACACAAAACGGCATGAACAAGCCAAATACTGCGTGTTGTACCGTTACAAGTGCGAAACTGCTATGTTGTGATATTCTCGTTAAAGCGCATGCAAGCATCGTGAAACCTTAAAGAACGATGTCATTTAGCGAGATACAGCGTTCTGTACTGCAATAAGTTGGTGAAAAACTGTGAGGTATGCAAATATCCTAATTGTGAACGAAACAGTGTAATAGAGCGTTTTTTAATACAAGTGCGAATGTTAGGTTAGGTTAAGATATGAACCGTCGTAAAACCGCATTAAACAATGTCACTTAGTGAGATGCAGTGTTTTTCACCATTACAAGTCGGGAACTGCGATATCTAATGTGAAAGCGCTTGCAAACGTCGTTAGGTTAGGTTAGGTTAGGTTAGGTTAGGTTACGTTAGGTTAGGTTAGGTTTGGTTAGGTTAGGTTAGGTTAGGTTAGGTTAGGTTAGGGATGTTAGGTAAGGTTTGGTTAGGTTAGGTTAGGTTAGGTTGGGTTAGGTAAGGTTAGGTTAGGTTAAGATATGAACCGCGCTAAAACCGCATTAAACAATGTCACTTAGTGAGATGCTGTGTTTTTCACCATTACAAGTCGAGAACTGCGATATCTAATGCGAAAGCGCTTGCAAACGTCGTTAGGTTAGGTTAGGTTAGGTTACGTTAGGTTAGGTTTGGTTAGGTTAGGATAGGTTAGGTTATGTTAGGTTAGGTTGGGTTAGGTTAGGTTAGGTTAGGTTAGGTTAAGATATGAACCGCGCTAAAACCACATTAAACAATGTCACTTAGTGAGATGCAGTGTTTTTCACCTTTACAAGTTGGGAACTGCGATATCTATTGTGAAAGCGCATGAAACCGTCGTAATCTTGTAGAAAACATTGTAAAGTGGTGATTAAAACGTTTTCTAACGATAGAAGTGCGAAGGTTAGGTTAGGTTAGGTTAGTTTAAGCTAGGTAGCGTCGTGAAACTACCAAAAACGACGTCATCTAACGAGATAGTGTTGTTTTATAGCGAGTATTAAACTGCGATAGGTGAAATGTTGTGAAAGCACACAAAACGGCATGAACAACCCAAATACTGCGTGTTCTACCGTTACAAGTGCGAAACTGCTATATTGTGATATTCTCGTTAAAGCGCATGCAAGCATCATGAAACCTTAAAGAACAATGTCATTTAGCGAGATACAGCGTTCTGTACTGCAATAAGTTGGTGAAAAACTGTGAGGTTATGCAAATATCGTAATTGTGAACGAAACAGTGTAATAGAGCGTTTTTCAATACAAGTACGAATGTTAGGTTAGGTTAAGATATGAACCGTCGTAAAACCGCATTAAACAATGTCACTTAGTGAGATGCAGTGTTTTTCACCATTACAAGTCGGGAACTGCGATATCTAATGTGAAAGCGCTTGCAAACGTCTTTAGGTTAGGTTAGGTTAGGTTAGGTTAGGTTAGGTTAGGTTAGGTTACGTTAGGATAGGTTTGGTTATGTTAGGTTAGGTTAGGTTATGTTAGGTTAGGTTGGGTTAGGTTAGGTTAGGTTACGTTAGGTTAAGGTATGAACCGTTGTAAAACCGCAATAAACAGTGTCACTTAGTGAGATGCAGTGTTTTTCACCTTTACAAGTTGGGAACTGCGATATCTAATGTGAAAGCGCTTGAAACCGTCGTAATGTTGTAGAAAGCAATGTAAAGTAGCGAGTAAAACGTTTTCTAACGATAGAAGTGCGAAGGTTATGTTAGGTTGAGTTATGTTAGTTTAAGCTAGGTAGCGTCGTGAAACCACCAAAAACGACGTCATCTAACGAGATAGTGTTGTTTTATTGCGAGTACGAAACTGCGATAGGTAAAATGTGAAAGCACACAAAACGGCATGAACAAGCCAAATACTGCGTGTTGTACCGTTACAAGTGCGAAACTGCTATGTTTTGACATTCTCGGTAAAGCGCATGCAAGTATCGTGAAACCTAAAAGAACGATGTCATTTAGCGAGATACAGCGTTCTGTACTGTAATAAGTTGGTGAGAAACTGTGAGGTCAAGCAAATATCGTAATTGTGAACGAAACAGTGTAATTGAGCGTCTTAAGATACAACTGCGAATGTTAGGTTAGGTTGACATATCAACCGTCGTAAAACCGCATTAAACAATGTCACTTAGTGAGATGTAGTGTTTTTCAACATTACAAGTCGGGAACTACGATATCTAATGTGAAAGCGCATGAAACCGTCGTAATCTTGTAGAAAACATTGTAAAGTTGCCAGTAAAACGTTTTCTAACGATAGAAGTGCGAAGGTTAGGTTAGGTTAGGTTAGTTTAAGCTAGGTAGCGTCGTGAAACTACCAAAAACGACGTCATCTAACGAGATAGTGTTGTTTTATTGCATGTACGTAACTGCAATAGGTGAAATGTTGTGAAAGTACACAAAACGGCTTGAACAAGCCAGATACTGCGTGTTGTACCGTTACAAGTGCGAAACTGCTATAATGTGATATTCTTGTTAAAGCGCATGCAAGCATCGTGAAACCTTAAAGAACGATGTCATTTAGCGAGATACAGCGTTCTGTACTGCAATAAGTTGGTGAAAAACTGTGAGGTTATGCAAATATCGTAATTGTGAACGAAACAGTGTAATGGAGCGTTTTTCCATACAAGTACGAATGTTAGGTTAGGTTAAGATATGAACCGTCGTAAAACCGCATTAAACAATGTCACTTAGTGAAATGCAGTGTTTTTCACCATTACAAGTCGGGAACTGCGATATCTAATGTGAAAGCGCTTGCAAACGTCGTTAGGTTAGGTTAGGTTAGGTTACGTTAGGTTAGGTTTGGTTATGTTAGGTTAGGTTAGGTTATGTTAGGTTAGGTTGGGTTAGGTTAGGTTAGGTTAGGTTAGGTTAGGTTAAGATACGAACCGCGCTAAAACCGCATTAAACAATGTCACTTAGTGAGATGCAGTGTTTTTCACCTTTACAAGTTGGGAACTGCGATATCTAATGTGAAAGCGCTTGAAACCGTCGTAATGTTGCAGAAAGCAATGTAAAGTAGCGAGTAAAACGTTTTCTAACGATAGAAGTGCGAAGGTTATGTTAGGTTGAGTTATGTTAGTTTAAGCTAGGTAGCGTCGTGAAACTACCGAAAACAACGTCATCTAACGAGATAGTGTTGTTTTATTGCGAGTACGAAACTGCGATAGGTGAAATGTTGTGAAAGCACACAAAACGGCATGAACAAGCCAAATACTGCGTGTTGTACCGTTACAAGTGCGAAACTGCTATGTTGTGATATTCTCGTTAAAGCGCATGCAAGCATCGTGAAACCTTAAAGAACAATGTCATTTAGCGAGATACAGCGTTCTGTACTGCAATAAGTTGGTGAAAAACTGTGAGGTTATGCAAATATCCTAATTGTGAACGAAACAGTGTAATAGAGCGTTTTTTAATACAAGTGCGAATGTTAGGTTAGGTTAAGATATGAACCGTCGTAAAACCGCATTAAACATTGTCACTTAGTGAGATGCAGTGTTTTTCACCATTACAAGTCGGGAACTGCGATATCTAATGTGAAAGCGCTTGCAAACGTCGTTAGGTTAGGTTAGGTTAGGTTAGGTTAGGTTTGGTTAGGTTAGGTTAGGTTAGGTTAGGTTAGGGTATGTTTGGTAAGGTTTGGTTAGGTTAGGTTAGGTTAGGTTGGGTTAGGTAAGGTTAGGTTAGGTTAAGATATGAACCGAGCTAAAACCGCATTAAACAATGTCACTTAGTGAGATGCTGTGGTTTTCACCATTACCAGTCGGGAACTGCGATATCTAATGTGAAAGCGCATGAAACCGTCGTAATCTTGCAGAAAACATTGTAAAGTAGCGAATAAAACGTTTTCTAACGATAGAAGTGCGAAGGTTCGGTTAGTTTGAGCTAGGTAGCGTCGTGAAACCGCCAAAAACGATGTCATCTAACGAGATAGTGTTGTTTTATTGCGAGTACGAAACTGCGATAGGTGAAATATTGGGAAAGCACACAAAATGGCATGAACTAGCCAGATACTGCGTCTTGTGCCGTTACAAGTGCGAAACATCTTTATTGTGATATTCTCGTTAAAGCGCATGCAAGTATCGTGAAACCTTAAAGAACGATGTCATTTAGCGAGATACAGCGTTCTGAACTCTAATAAGTTGGTGAGAAACTGTGAGGTCAAGCAAATATCGTAATTGTGAACGAAACAGTGTAATTGAGCGTATTTAGATACAAGTGCGAATGTTAGGTTAGGTTGAGATATCAACCGTCGTAAAACCGCATTAAACAATGTCACTTAGTGAGATGTAGTGTTTTTCAACATTACAAGTCGGGAACTACGATATTTAATGTGAAAGCGCATGAAACCGTCGTAATCTTGTAGAAAACATTGTAAAGTTGCGAGTAAAACGTTTTCTAACGATAGAAGTGCGAAGGTTAGCTTGAGTTATGTTAGTTTAAGCTATGTAGCGTCGTGAGACCACCAAAAAGGACGTCAACTAACGAGATAGCGTTGTTTTATTGCATGTACGTAACTGCAATAGGTGAAATGTTGTGAAAGTACACAAAACGGCTTGAACAAGCCAGATACTGCGTGTTGTACCGTTACAAGTGCGAAACTGCTATAATGTGATATTCTTGTTAAAGCGCATGCAAGCATCGTGAAACCTTAAAGAACGATGTCATTTAGCGAGATACAGCGTTCTGTACTGCAATAAGTTGGTGAAAAACTGTGAGGTTATGCAAATATCGTAATTGTGAACGAAACAGTGTAATAGAGCGTTTTTCCATACAAGTACGAATGTTAGGTTAGGTTAAGATATGAACCGTCGTAAAACCGCATTAAACAATGTCACTTAGTGAGATGCAGTGTTTTTCACCATTACAAGTCGGGAACTGCGATATCTAATGTGAAAGCGCTTGCAAACGTCGTTAGGTTAGGTTAGGTTAGGTTACGTTAGGTTAGGTTTGGTTATGTTAGGTTAGGTTAGGTTATGTTAGGTTAGGTTGGGTTAGGTTAGGTTACGTTAGGTTAGGTTAGGTAAAGAGACGAACCGCGCTAAAACCGCATTAAACAATGTCACTTTGTGAGATGCAGTGTTTTTCACCTTTACAAGTTGGGAACTGCGATATCTAATGTGAAAGCGCTTGAAACCGTCGTAATGTTGTAGAAAGCAATGTAAAGTAGCGAGTAAAACGTTTTCTAACGATAGAAGTGCGAAGGTTATGTTAGGTTGAGTTATGTTAGTTTAAGCTAGGTAGCGTCGTGAAACCACCAAAAACGACGTCATTTAACGAGATAGTGTTGTTTATTGCGAGTACGAAACTGCGATAGGTAAAATGTTGTGAAAGCACACAAAACGGCATGAACAAGCCAAATACTGCGTGTTGTACCGTTACAAGTGCGAAACTGCTATGTTGTGACATTCTCGGTAAAGCGCATGCAAGTATCGTGAAACCTTAAAGAACGATGTCATTTAGCGAGATACAGCGTTCTGTACTGTAATAAGTTGGTGAGAAACTGTGAGGTCAAGCAAATATCGTAATTGTGAACGAAGCAGTGTAATTGAGCGTCTTTAGATACAAGTGCGAATGTTAGGTTAGGTTGACATATCAACCATCGTAAAACCGCATTAAACAATGTCACTTAGTGATATGTAGTGTTTTTCAACATTACAAGTCGGGAACTACGATATCTAATGTGAAAGCGCATGAAACCGTCGTAATCTTGTAGAAAACATTGTAAAGTTGCGAGTAAAACGTTTTCTAACGATAGAAGTGCGAAGGTTAGGTTAGGTTAGGTTAGTTTAGGCTAGGTAGCGTCGTGAAACTACCAAAAACGACGTCATCTAAAGAGATAGTGTTGTTTTATTGCGAGTATTAAACTGCGATAGGTGAAATGTTGTGAAAGCACACAAAACGGCATGAACAACCCAAATACTGCGTGTTCTACCGTTACAAGTGCGAAACTGCTATATTGTGATATTCTCGTTAAAGCGCATGCAAGCATCGTGAAACCTTAAAGAACAATGTCATTTAGCGAGATACAGCGTTCTGTACTGCAATAAGTTGGTGAAAAACTGTGAGGTTATGCAAATATCGTAATTGTGAACGAAACAGTGTAATAGAGCGTTTTTCAATACAAGTACGAATGTTAGGTTAGGTTAAGATATGAACCGTCGTAAAACCGCATTAAACAATGTAACTTAGTGAGATGCAGTGTTTTTCACCATTACAAGTCGGGAACTGCGATATGTAATGTGAAAGCGCTTGCAAACGTCTTTAGGTTAGGTTAGGTTAGGTTAGGTTAGGTTAGGTTAGGTTAGGTTACGTTAGGTTAGGTTTGGTTATGTTAGGTTAGGTTAGGTTATGTTAGGTTAGATTGGGTTAGGTTAGGTTAGGTTACGTTAGGTTAAGGTATGAACCGTTGTAAAACCGCAATAAACAGTGTCACTTAGTGAGATGCAGTGTTTTTCACCTTTACAAGTTGGGAACTGCGATATCTAATGTGAAAGCGCTTGAAACCGTCGTAATGTTGTAGAAAGCAAAGTAAAGTAGCGAGTAAAACGTTTTCTAACGATAGAAGTGCGAAGGTTATGTTAGGTTGAGTTATGTTAGTTTAAGCTAGGTAGCGTCGTGAAACCACCAAAAACGACGTCATCTAACGAGATAGTGTTGTTTTATTGCGAGTACGAAACTGCGATAGGTAAAATGTGAAAGCACACAAAACGGCATGAACAAGCCAAATACTGCGTGTTGTACCGTTACAAGTGCGAAACTGCTATGTTTTGACATTCTCGGTAAAGCGCATGCAAGTATCGTGAAACCTAAAAGAACGATGTCATTTAGCGAGATACAGCGTTCTGTACTGTAATACGTTGGTGAGAAACTGTGAGGTCAAGCAAATATCGTAATTGTGAACGAAACAGTGTAATTGAGCGTCTTAAGATACAACTGCGAATGTTAGGTTAGGTTGACATATCAACCGTCGTAAAACCGCATTAAACAATGTCACTTAGTGAGATGTAGTGTTTTTCAACATTACAAGTCGGGAACTACGATATCTAATGTGAAAGCGCATGAAACCGTCGTAATCTTGTAGAAAACATTGTAAAGTTGCGAGTAAAACGTTTTCTAACGATAGAAGTGCGAAGGTTAGGTTAGGTTAGGTTAGTTTAAGCTAGGTAGCGTCGTGAAACTACCAAAAACGACGTCATCTAACGAGATAGTGTTGTTTTATTGCATGTACGTAACTGCAATAGGTGAAATGTTGTGAAAGTACACAAAACGGCTTGAACAAGCCAGATACTGCGTGTTGTACCGTTACAAGTGCGAAACTGCTATAATGTGATATTCTTGTTAAAGCGCATGCAAGCATCGTGAAACCTTAAAGAACGATGTCATTTAGCGAGATACAGCGTTCTGTACTGCAATAAGTTGGTGAAAAACTGTGAGGTTATGCAAATATCGTAATTGTGAACGAAACAGTGTAATAGAGCGTTTTTCCATACAAGTACGAATGTTAGGTTAGGTTAAGATATGAACCGTCGTAAAACCGCATTAAACAATGTCACTTAGTGAGATGCAGTGTTTTTCACCATTACAAGTCGGGAACTGCGATATCTAATGTGAAAGCGCTTGCAAACGTCGTTAGGTTAGGTTAGGTTAGGTTGGGTTAGGTTAGGTTAGGTTACGTTAGGTTAGGTTAGGTTACGTTAGGTTAGGTTAGGTTAGGTTACGTTAGGTTAGGTTAGGTTAGGTAAGGATAATTTGGTTAGGTTAGGTAAGGTTAGGTTAGGTCAGGTTAGGTTGGGTTGGGTGTTGTTGGTTTGGGTTGGGTTGGGTTGGGTTAGGTTGGGTTAGGTTAGGTTAGGTTACGTTAGGTTAGGTTAGGTTAGGTTACGTTAGGTTATGTTAGGTTAGGTTAGGTTAGGTTACGTTAGGTTAGGTTAGGTCAGGAAAGGTTGGGTTACGTTAGAATAGGTTAGGTTAGGTTAGGTTACGTTAGGTTAGGTTAAGTTAGGTTAGGTTCGGTTAGGTTAGGTTAGGTTAGGTTAGGTTAGGGTATGTTAGGTTAGGTTAGGTTAGGTTACGTTAGGTTAGGTTAGGTCAGGAAAGGTTAGGTTACGTTAGAATAGGTTAGGTTAGGTTAGGTTACGTTAGGTTAGGTTAAGTTAGGTTAGGTTAGGTTTGGTTAGGTTAGCTTAGGTTAGGTTAGGTTGGGTTGGGTTGGGTTAGGTTAGGTTAGGTTGGGTTGGGTTGGGTTAGGTTAGTTTAGGTTAGGTTAGGTTAGGTTGGGTTGGGTTGGGTTAGGTTAGGTTAGGTTAGGTTAGGTAAGGTTAGGTTAGGTTAGGTTAGGTTACGTTAGGTTAAGGTATGAACCGTCGTAAAACCACATTAAACAATGTCACTTAGTGAGATGCAGTGTTTTTCACCTTTACAAGTTGGGAACTGTGATATCTAATGTGAAAGCGCTTGAAACCGTCGTATTGTTGTAGAAAGCAATGTAAAGTAGCGAGTAAAACGTTTTCTAACGATAGAAGTGCGAAGGTTATGTTAGGTTGAGTTATGTTAGTTTAAGCTAGGTAGCGTCGTGAAACTACCAAAAACAACGTCATCTAACGAGATAGTGTTGTTTTATTGCGAGTACGAAACTGCGATAGGTGAAATGTTGTGAAAGCACACAAAACGGCATGAACAAGCCAAATACTGCGTGTTGTACCGTTACAAGTGCGAAACTGCTATGTTGTGATATTCTCGTTAAAGCGCATGCAAGCATCGTGAAACCTTAAAGAACGATGTCATTTAGCGAGATACAGCGTTCTGTACTGCAATAAGTTGGTGAAAAACTGTGAGGTATGCAAATATCCTAATTGTGAACGAAACAGTGTAATAGAGCGTTTTTTAATACAAGTGCGAATGTTAGGTTAGGTTAAGATATGAACCGTCGTAAAACCGCATTAAACAATGTCACTTAGTGAGATGCAGTGTTTTTCACCATTACAAGTCGGGAACTGCGATATCTAATGTGAAAGCGCTTGCAAACGTCGTTAGGTTAGGTTAGGTTAGGTTAGGTTAGGTTACGTTAGGTTAGGTTAGGTTTGGTTAGGTTAGGTTAGGTTAGGTTAGGTTAGGTTAGGGATGTTAGGTAAGGTTTGGTTAGGTTAGGTTAGGTTAGGTTGGGTTAGGTAAGGTTAGGTTAGGTTAAGATATGAACCGCGCTAAAACCGCATTAAACAATGTCACTTAGTGAGATGCTGTGTTTTTCACCATTACAAGTCGAGAACTGCGATATCTAATGCGAAAGCGCTTGCAAACGTCGTTAGGTTAGGTTAGGTTAGGTTACGTTAGGTTAGGTTTGGTTAGGTTAGGATAGGTTAGGTTATGTTAGGTTAGGTTGGGTTAGGTTAGGTTAGGTTAGGTTAGGTTAAGATATGAACCGCGCTAAAACCACATTAAACAATGTCACTTAGTGAGATGCAGTGTTTTTCACCTTTACAAGTTGGGAACTGCGATATCTATTGTGAAAGCGCATGAAACCGTCGTAATCTTGTAGAAAACATTGTAAAGTGGTGATTAAAACGTTTTCTAACGATAGAAGTGCGAAGGTTAGGTTAGGTTAGGTTAGTTTAAGCTAGGTAGCGTCGTGAAACTACCAAAAACGACGTCATCTAACGAGATAGTGTTGTTTTATAGCGAGTATTAAACTGCGATAGGTGAAATGTTGTGAAAGCACACAAAACGGCATGAACAGCCAAATACTGCGTGTTCTACCGTTACAAGTTCGAAACTGCTATATTGTGATATTCTCGTTAAAGCGCATGCAAGTATCGTGAAACCTAAAAGAACGATGTCATTTAGCGAGATACAGCGTTCTGTACTGTAATAAGTTGGTGAGAAACTGTGAGGTCAAGCAAATATCGTAATTGTGAACGAAACAGTGTAATTGAGCGTCTTAAGATACAAGTGCGAATGTTAGGTTAGATTGACATATCAACCGTCGTAAAACCGCATTAAACAATGTCACTTAGTGAGATGTAGTGTTTTTCAACATTACAAGTCGGGAACTACGATATCTAATGTGAAAGCGCATGAAACCGTCGTAATCTTGTAGAAAACATTGTAAAGTTGCGAGTAAAACGTTTTCTAACGATAGAAGTGCGAAGGTTATGTTAGGTTGAGTTATGTTAGTTTAAGCTAGGTAGCGTCGTGAAACTACCAAAAACAACGTCATCTAACGAGATAGTGTTGTTTTATTGCGAGTACGAAACTGCGATAGGTGAAATGTTGTGAAAGAACACAAAACGGCATGAACAAGCCAAATACTGCGTGTTGTACCGTTACAAGTGCGAAACTGCTATGTTGTGATATTCTCGTTAAAGCGCATGCAAGCATCGTGAAACCTTAAAGAACGATGTCATTTAGCGAGATACAGCGTTTTGTACTGCAATAAGTTGGTGAAAAACTGTGAGGTTATGCAAATATCCTAATTGTGAACGAAACAGTGTAATAGAGCGTTTTTTAATACAAGTGCGAATGTTAGGTTAGGTTAAGATATGAACCGTCGTAAAACCGCATTAAACAATGTCACTTAGTGAGATGCAGTGTTTTTCACCATTACAAGTCGGGAACTGCGATATCTAATGTGAAAGCGCTTGCAAACGTCGTTAGGTTAGGTTAGGTTAGGTTAGGATAGGTTAGGTTACGTTAGGTTAGGTTAGGTTAGGTTTGGTTAGGTAAGGTTAGGTTAGGTTAGGTAAGGGATGTTAGGTAAGGTTTGGTTAGGTTAGGTTAGGTTAGGTTGGGTTAGGTAAGGTTAGGTTAGGTTAAGATATGAACCGCGCTAAAACCGCATTAAACAATGTCACTTAGTGAGATGCTGTGTTTTTCACCATTACAAGTCGGGAACTGCGATATCTAATGCGAAAGCGCTTGCAAACGTCGTTAGGTTAGGTTAGGCTAGGTTAGGTTAGGTTAGGTTAGGTTAGGTTTGGTTAGGTTAGGTTAGGTTAGGTTATGTTAGGTTAGGTTGGGTTAGGTTAGGTTAGGTTAGGTTAGGTTAAGATATGAACCGCGCTAAAACCACATTAAACAATGTCACTTAGTGAGATGCAGTGTTTTTCACCTTTACAAGTTGGGAACTGCGATATCTATTGTGAAAGCGCATGAAACCGTCGTAATCTTGTAGAAAACATTGTAAAGTGGTGAGTAAAACGTTTTCTAACGATAGAAGTGCGAAGGTTAGGTTAGGTTAGGTTAGTTTAAGCTAGGTAGCGTCGTGAAACTACCAAAAACGACGTCATCTAACGAGATAGTGTTGTTTTATAGCGAGTATTAAACTGCGATAGGTGAAATGTTGTGAAAGCACACAAAACGGCATGAACAAGCCAAATACGGCGTGTTCTACCGTTACAAGTGCGAAACTGCTATATTGTGACATTCTCGTTAAAGCGCATGCAAGCATCGTGAAACCTTAAAGAACAATGTCATTTAGCGAGATACAACGTTCTGTACTGCAATAAGTTGGTGAAAAACTGTGAGGTTATGCAAATATTGTAATTGTGAACAAAACAGTGTAATAGAGCGTTTTTAGATACAAGTGCGAATGTTAGGTTAGGTTAAGATATGAACCGTCGTAAAACCGCATTAAACAATGTCACTTAGTGAGATGTAGTGTTTTTCAACATTACAAGTCGGGAACTACGATATCTAATGTGAAAGCGCATGAAACCGTCGTAATCTTGTAGAAAACATTGTAAAGTGGTGAGTAAAACGTTTTCTAACGATAGAAGTGCGAAGGTTAGGTTAGGTTAGGTTAGTTTAAGCTAGGTAGCGTCGTGAAATTACCAAAAACGACGTCATCTAACGAGATAATGTTGTTTTATAGCGAGTATTAAACTGCGATAGGTGAAATGTTGTGAAAGCACACAAAACGGCATGAACAAGCCAAATACTGCGTGTTCTACCGTTACAAGTGCGAAACTGCTATATTGTGATATTCTCGTTAAAGCGCATGCAAGCATCGTGAAACCTTAAAGAACAATGTTATTTAGCGAGATACAACGTTCTGTACTGCAATAAGTTGGTGAGAAACTGTGAGGTTATGCAAATATGGTAATTGTGAACAAAACAGTGTAATAGAGCGTTTTTAGATACAAGTGCGAATGTTAGGTTAGGTTAAGATATGAACCGTCGTAAAACCGCATTAAACAAATGTCAATTAGTGAGATGCAGTGTTTTTCACCATTAAAAGTCGGGAACTGCGATATCTAATGTGAAAGCGCTTGCAACCGTCGTTAGGTTAGGTTAGGTTAGGTTAGGTTAGGTTAGGTTTGGTTAGGTTAGGTTAGGTTAGGTTAGGTTAGATTAGGTTAGGTTGGGTTGAGTTGGGTTAGGTTAGGTTAGGTTAGGTTGGGTTAGGTTAGGTTAGGTTAGGTTAGGTTACGTTAGGTTAGGTTAGGTTACGTTAGGTTAGGTTAGGTTAGGTTACGTTAGGTTAGGTTAGGTTAGGTAAGGATAATTTGGTTAGGTTAGGTAAGGTTAGGTTAGGTTAGGTTAGGTTGGGTTGGGTTGGGTTGGGTTAGGTTGGGTTAGGTTAGGTTAGGTTACGTTAGGCTAGGTTAGGTTAGGTTAGGTTACGTTAGGTAATGTTAGGTTAGGTTAGGTTACGTTAGGTTAGGTTAGGTCAGGTAAGGTTAGGTTACGTTAGAATAGGTTAGGTTAGGTTACGTTAGGTTAGGTTAAGTTAGGTTAGGTTAGGTTTGGTTAGGTTAGGTTAGGTTAGCTTAGGTTAGGTTAGGTTGGGTTGGGTTGGGTTAGGTTGGGTTAGGTTAGGTTAGGTTAGGTTAGGTTGGGTTAGGTTAGTTTAGGTTAGGTTAGGTTAGGTTGGGTCGGGTTGGGTTAGGTTAGGTTAGGTTAGGTAAGGTTAGGTTAGGTTAGGTTAGGTTACGTTAGGTTAAGGTATGAACCATCGTAAAACCGCATTAAACAATGTCACTTAGTGAGATGCAGTGTTTTTCACCTTTACAAGTTGGGAACTGTGATATCTAATGTGAAAGCGCTTGAAACCGTCGTAATGTTGTAGAAAGCAATGTAAAGTAGCGAGTAAAACGTTTTCTAACGATAGAAGTGCGAAGGTTATGTTAGGTTGAGTTATGTTAGTTTAAGCTAGGTAGCGTCGTGAAACTACCAAAAACAACGTCATCTAACGAGATAGTGTTGTTTTATTGCGAGTACGAAACTGCGATAGGTGAAATGTTGTGAAAGCACACAAAACGGCATGAACAAGCCAAATACTGCGTGTTGTACCGTTACAAGTGCGAAACTGCTATGTTGTGATATTCTCGTTAAAACGCATGCAAGCATCGTGAAACCTTAAAGAACAATGTCATTTAGCGAGATACAGCGTTCTGTACTGCAATAAGTTGGTGAAAAACTGTGAGGTTATGCAAATATCCTAATTGTGAACGAAACAGTGTAATAGAGCGTTTTTTAATACAAGTGCGAATGTTAGGTTAGGTTAAGATATGAACCGTCGTAAAACCGCATTAAACAATGTCACTTAGTGAGATGCAGTGTTTTTCACCATTACAAGTCGGGAACTGCGATATCTAATGTGAAAGCGCTTGCAAACGTCGTTAGGTTAGGTTAGGTTAGGTTAGGTTACGTTAGGTTAGGTTAGGTTAGGTTTGGTTAGGTTAGGTTAGGTTAGGTTAGGTTAGGGTATGTTTGGTAAGGTTTGGTTAGGTTAGGTTAGGTTAGGTTGGGTTAGGTAAGGTTAGGTTAGGTTAAGATATGAACCGAGCTAAAACCGCATTAAACAATGTCACTTAGTGAGATGCTGTGTTTTTCACGATTACCAGTCGGGAACTGCGATATCTAATGTGAAAGCGCATGAAACCGTCGTAATCTTGCAGAAAACATTGTAAAGTAGCGAATAAAACGCTTTCTAACGATAGAAGTGCGAAGGTTCGGTTAGTTTGAGCTAGGTAGCGTCGTGAAACCGCCAAAAACGATGTCATCTAACGAGATAGTGTTGTTTTATTGCGAGTACGAAACTGCGATAGGTGAAATATTGGGAAAGCACACAAAATGGCATGAACTAGCCAGATACTGCGTCTTGTGCCGTTACAAGTGCGAAACATCTTTATTGTGATATTCTCGTTAAAGCGCATGCAAGTATCGTGAAACCTTAAAGAACGATGTCATTTAGCGAGATACAGCGTTCTGAACTCTAATAAGTTGGTGAGAAACTGTGAGGTCAAGCAAATATCGTAATTGTGAACGAAACAGTGTAATTGAGCGTATTTAGATACAAGTGCGAATGTTAGGTTAGGTTGAGATATCAACCGTCGTAAAACCGCATTAAACAATGTCACTTAGTGAGATGTGTTTTTCAACATTACAAGTCGGGAACTACGATATTTAATGTGAAAGCGCATGAAACCGTCGTAATCTTGTAGAAAACATTGTAAAGTTGCGAGTAAAACGTTTTCTAACGATAGAAGTGCGAAGGTTAGCTTGAGTTATGTTAGTTTAAGCTATGTAGCGTCGTGAGACCACCAAAAAGGACGTCAACTAACGAGATAGCGTTGTTTTATTGCATGTACGTAACTGCAATAGGTGAAATGTTGTGAAAGTACACAAAACGGCTTGAACAAGCCAGATACTGCGTGTTGTACCGTTACAAGTGCGAAACTGCTATAATGTGATATTCTTGTTAAAGCGCATGCAAGCATCGTGAAACCTTAAAGAACGATGTCATTTAGCGAGATACAGCGTTCTGTACTGCAATAAGTTGGTGAAAAACTGTGAGGTTATGCAAATATCGTAATTGTGAACGAAACAGTGTAATAGAGCGTTTTTCCATACAAGTACGAATGTTAGGTTAGGTTAAGATATGAACCGTCGTAAAACCGCATTAAACAATGTCACTTAGTGAGATGCAGTGTTTTTCACCATTACAAGTCGGGAACTGCGATATCTATTGTGAAAGCGCTTGCAAACGTCGTTAGGTTAGGTTAGGTTAGGTTAGGTTACGTTAGGTTAGGTTTGGTTATGTTAGGTTAGGTTAGGTTATGTTAGGTTAGGTTGGGTTAGGTTAGGTTAGGTTAGGTTAGGTTAAGATACGAACCGCGATAAAACCGCATTAAACAATGTCACTTAGTGAGATGCAGTGTTTTTCACCTTTACAAGTTGGGAACTGCGATATCTAATGTGAAAGCGCTTGAAACCGTCGTAATGTTGTAGAAAGCAATGTAAAGTAGCGAGTAAAACGTTTTCTAACGATAGAAGTGCGAAGGTTATGTTAGGTTGAGTTATGTTAGTTTAAGCTAGGTAGCGTCGTGAAACCACCAAAAACGACGTCATCTAACGAGATAGTGTTGTTTATTGCGAGTACGAAACTGCGATAGGTAAAATGTTGTGAAAGCACACAAAACGGCATGAACAAGCCAAATACTGCGTGTTGTACCGTTACAAGTGCGAAACTGCTATGTTGTGACATTCTCGGTAAAGCGCATGCAAGTATCGTGAAACCTTAAAGAACGATGTCATTTAGCGAGATACAGCGTTCTGTACTGTAATAAGTTGGTGAGAAACTGTGAGGTCAAGCAAATATCGTAATTGTGAACGAAACAGTGTAATTGAGCGTCTTTAGATACAAGTGCGAATGTTAGGTTAGGTTGACATATCAACCATCGTAAAACCGCATTAAACAATGTCACTTAGTGATATGTAGTGTTTTTCAACATTACAAGTCGGGAACTACGATATCTAATGTGAAAGCGCATGAAACCGTCGTAATCTTGTAGAAAACATTGTAAAGTTGCGAGTAAAACGTTTGCTAACGATAGAAGTGCGAAGGTTAGGTTAGGTTAGGTTAGTTTAGGCTAGGTAGCGTCGTGAAACTACCAAAAACGACGTCATCTAACGAGATAGTGTTGTTTTATAGCGAGTATTAAACTGCGATAGGTGAAATGTTGTGAAAGCACACAAAACGGCATGAACAAGCCAAATACTGCGTGTTCTACCGTTACAAGTGCGAAACTGCTATATTGTGATATTCTCGTTAAAGCGCATGCAAGCATCGTGAAACCTTAAAGAACAATGTCATTTAGCGAGATACAACGTTCTGTACTGCAATAAGTTGGTGAAAAACTGTGAGGTTATGGAAATATGGTAATTGGGAACAGAACAGTGTAATAGAGCGGTTTTAGATACAAGTGCGAATGTTAGGTTAGGTTAAGATATGAACCGTCGTAAAACCGCATTAAACAATGTCAATTAGTGAGATGCAGTGTTTTTCACCATTAAAAGTCGGGAACTGCGATATATAATGTGAAAGCGCTTGCAACCGTCGTTAGGTTAGGTTAGGTTAGGTTAGGTTAGGTTTTGTTAGGTTAGGTTAGGTTAGGTTAGGTTAGATTAGGTTAGGTTGGGTTGAGTTGGGTTAGGTTAGGTTAGGTTAGGTTGGGTTAGGTTAGGTTAGGTTACGTTAGGTTAGGTTAGGTTACGTTAGGTTAGGTTAGGTTAGGTTACGTTAGGTTAGGTTAGGTTAGGTAAGGATAATTTGGTTAGGTTAGGTAAGGTTAGGTTAGGTTAGGTTAGGTTGGGTTGGGTGTTGTTGGTTTGGGTTGGGTTGGGTTGGGTTAGGTTGGGTTAGGTTAGGTTAGGTTACGTTAGGTTAGGTTAGGTTAGGTTAGGTTACGTTAGGTTATGTTAGGTTAGGTTAGGTTACGTTAGGTTAGGTTAGGTCAGGAAAGGTTAGGTTACGTTAGAATAGGTTAGGTTAGGTTAGGTTACGTTAGGTTAGGTTAAGTTAGGTTAGGTTCGGTTAGGTTAGGTTAGGTTAGGTTAGGGTATGTTAGGTTAGGTTAGGTTAGGTTACGTTAGGTTAGGTTAGGTCAGGAAAGGTTAGGTTACGTTAGAATAGGTTAGGTTAGGTTAGGTTACGTTAGGTTAGGTTAAGTTAGGTTAGGTTAGGTTTGGTTAGGTTAGCTTAGGTTAGGTTAGGTTGGGTTGGGTTGGGTTAGGTTAGGTTAGGTTAGGTTAGGTTGGGTTAGGTTAGTTTAGGTTAGGTTAGGTTAGGTTGGGTTGGGTTGGGTTAGGTTAGGTTAGGTTAGGTTAGGTAAGGTTAGGTTAGATTAGGTTACGTTAGGTTAAGGTATGAACCGTCGTAAAACCGCATTAAACAATGTCACTTAGTGAGATGCAGTGTTTTTCACCTTTACAAGTTGGGAACTGTGATATCTAATGTGAAAGCGCTTGAAACCGTCGTATTGTTGTAGAAAGCAATGTAAAGTAGCGAGTAAAACGTTTTCTAACGATAGAAGTGCGAAGGTTATGTTAGGTTGAGTTATGTTAGTTTAAGCTAGGTAGCGTCGTGAAACTACCAAAAACAACGTCATCTAACGAGATAGTGTTGTTTTATTGCGAGTACGAAACTGCGATAGGTGAAATGTTGTGAAAGCACACAAAACGGCATGAACAAGCCAAATACTGCGTGTTGTACCGTTACAAGTGCGAAACTGCTATGTTGTGATATTCTCGTTAAAGCGCATGCAAGCATCGTGAAACCTTAAAGAACGATGACATTTAGCGAGATACAGCGTTCTGTACTGCAATAAGTTGGTGAAAAACTGTGAGGTTATGCAAATATCCTAATTGTGAACGAAACAGTGTAATAGAGCGTTTTTTAATACAAGTGCGAATGTTAGGTTAGGTTAAGATATGAACCGTCGTAAAACCGCATTAAACAATGTCACTTAGTGAGATGCAGTGTTTTTCACCATTACAAGTCGGGAACTGCGATATCTAATGTGAAAGCGCTTGCAAACGTCGTTAGGTTAGGTTAGGTTAGGTTAGGTTACGTTAGGTTAGGTTAGGTTAGGTTTGGTTAGGTTAGGTTAGGTTAGGTTAGGTTAGGGATGTTAGGTAAGGTTTGGTTAGGTTAGGTTAGGTTAGGTTGGGTTAGGTAAGGTTAGGTTAGGTTAAGATATGAACCGCGCTAAAACCGCATTAAACAATGTCACTTAGTGAGATGCTGTGTTTTTCACCATTACAAGTCGGGAACTGCGATATCTAATGCGAAAGCGCTTGCAAACGTCGTTAGGTTAGGTTAGGTTAGGTTACGTTAGGTTAGGTTTGGTTAGGTTAGGTTAGGTTATGTTAGGTTAGGTTGGGTTAGGTTAGGTTAGGTTAGGTTAGGTTAGGTTAAGATATGAACCGCGCTAAAACCACATTAAACAATGTCGCTTAGTGAGATGCAGTGTTTTTCACCTTTACAAGTTGGGAACTGCGATATCTATTGTGAAAGCGCATGAAACCGTCGTAATCTTGTAGAAAACATTGTAAAGTGGTGATTAAAACGTTTTCTAACGATAGAAGTGCAAAGGTTAGGTTAGGTTAGGTTAGTTTAAGCTAGGTAGCGTCGTGAAACTACCAAAAACGACGTCATCTAACGAGATAGTGTTGTTTTATAGCGAGTATTAAACTGCGATAGGTGAAATGTTGTGAAAGCACACAAAACGGCATGAACAGCCAAATACTGCGTGTTCTACCGTTACAAGTGCGAAACTGCTATATTGTGATATTCTCGTTAAAGCGCATGCAAGCATCGTGAAACCTTAAAGAACAATGTCATTTAGCGAGATACAACGTTCTGTACTGCAATAAGTTGGTGAAAAACTGTGAGGTTATGCAAATATTGTAATTGTGAACAAAACAGTGTAATAGAGCGTTTTTAGATACAAGTGCGAATGTTAGGTTAGGTTAAGATATGAACCGTTGTAAAACCGCATTAAACAATGTCACTTAGTGAGATGTAGTGTTTTTCAACATTACAAGTCGGGAACTACGATATCTAATGTGAAAGCGCATGAAACCGTCGTAATCTTGTAGAAAACATTGTAAAGTGGTGAGTAAAACGTTTTCTAACGATAGAAGTGTGAAGGTTAGGTTAGGTTAGGTTAGTTTAAGCTAGGTAGCGTCGTGAAATTACCAAAAACGACGTCATCTAACGAGATAGTGTTGTTTTATAGCGAGTATTAAACTGCGATAGGTGAAATGTTGTGAAAGCACACAAAACGGCATGAACAAGCCAAATACTGCGTGTTCTACCGTTACAAGTGCGAAACTGCTATATTGTGATATTCTTGTTAAAGCGCATGCAAGCATCGTGAAACCTTAAAGAACAATGTCATTTAGCGAGATACAACGTTCTGTACTGCAATAAGTTGGTGAGAAACTGTGAGGTTATGCAAATATGGTAATTGTGAACAAAACAGTGTAATAGAGCGTTTTTAGATACAAGTGCGAATGTTAGGTTAGGTTAAGATATGAACCGTCGTAAAACCGCATTAAACAAATGTCAATTAGTGAGATGCAGTGTTTTTCACCTATAAAAGTCGGGAACTGCGATATCTAATGTGAAAGCGCTTGCAAACGTCGTTAGGTTAGGTTAGGTTAGGTTAGGTTAGGTTACGTTAGGTTAGGTTTGGTTAGGTTAGGTTAGGTTAGGTTATGTTAGGTTAGGTTGGGTTAGGTTAGGTTAGGTTACGTTAGGTTAAGGTATGAACCGTCGTAAAACCGCATTAAACAATGTCACTTAGTGAGATGCAGTGTTTTTCACCTTTACAAGTTGGGAACTGCGATATCTACAGTGAAAGCACTTGAAACCGTCGTAATGTTGTAGAAAGCAATGTAAAGTAGCGAGTAAAACGTTTTCTAACGATAGAAGTGCGAAGGTTATGTTAGGTTGAGTTATGTTAGTTTAAGCTAGGTAGCGTCGTGAAACCACCAAAAACGACGTCATCTAACGAGATAGTGTTGTTTTATTGCGAGTACGAAACTGCGATAGGTAAAATGTTGTGAAAGCACACAAAACGGCATGAACAAGCCAAATACTGCGTGTTGTACCGTTACAAGTGCGAAACTGTTATGTTGTGACATTCTCGGTAAAGCGCATGCAAGTATCGTGAAACCTTAAAGAACGATGTCATTTAGCGAGATACAGCGTTCTGTACTGTAATAAGTTGGTGACAAACTGTGAGGTCAAGCAAATATCATAATTGTGAACGAAACAATGTAATTGAGCGTCTTTAGATACAAGTGCGAATGTTAGGTTAGGTTGACATATCAACCGTCGTAAAACCGCATTAAACAATCTCACTTAGTGAGATGTAGTGTTTTTCAAAATTACAAGTCGGGAACTACGATATCTAATGTGAAAGCGCATGAAACCGTCGTAATCTTGTAGAAAACATTGTAAAGTTGCGAATAAAACGTTTTCTAACGATAGAAGTGCGAAGGTTAGGTTAGGTTAGGTTAGGTTAAGCTAGGTGGCGTCGTGAAACTACCAAAAACGACGTCATCTAACGAGATAGTGTTGTTTTATTGCGAGTATTAAACTGCGATAGGTGAAATGTTGTGAAAGCACACAAAACGGCATGAACAAGCCAAATACTGCGTGTTCTACCGTTACAAGTGCGAAACTGCTATATTGTGATATTCTCGTTAAAGCGCATGCAAGCATCGTGAAACCTTAAAGAACAATGTCATTTAGCGAGATACAACGTTCTGTACTGCAATAAGTTGGTGAAAAACTGTGAGGTTATGGAAATATGGTAATTGTGAACAAAACAGTGTAATAGAGCGGTTTTAGATACAAGTGCGAATGTTAGGTTAGGTTAAGATATGAACCGTCGTAAAACCGCATTAAACAATGTCAATTAGTGAGATGCAGCGTTTTTCACCATTAAAAGTCGGGAACTGCGATATCTAATGTGAAAGCGCTTGCAACCGTCGTTGGGTTAGGTTAGGTTAGGTTAGGTTAGGTTTTGTTAGGTTAGGTTAGGTTAGGTTAGGTTAGATTAGGTTAGGTTGGGTTGAGTTGGGTTAGGTTAGGTTAGGTTAGGTTAGGTTAGGTTGGGTTAGGTTAGGTTAGGTTACGTTAGGTTAGGTTAGGTTACGTTAGGTTAGGTTAGGTTAGGTAAGGATAATTTGGTTAGGTTAGGTAAGGTTAGGTTAGGTTAGGTTAGGTTGGGTTGGGTGTTGTTGGTTTGGGTTGGGTTGGGTTGGGTTAGGTTGGGTTAGGTTAGGTTAGGTTACGTTAGGTTAGGTTAGGTTAGGTTAGGTTAGGTTACGTTAGGTTATGTTAGGTTAGGTTAGGTTAGGTTACGTTAGGTTAGGTTAGGTCAGGAAAGGTTAGGTTACGTTAGAATAGGTTAGGTTAGGTTAGGTTACGTTAGGTTAGGTTAAGTTAGGTTAGGTTAGGTTAGGTTAGGTTAGGTTAGGTTAGGGTATGTTAGGTTAGGTTAGGTTAGGTTACGTTAGGTTAGGTTAGGTCAGGAAAGGTGAGGTTACGTTAGAATAGGTTAGGTTAGGTTAGGTTACGTTAGGTTAGGTTAAGTTAGGTTAGGTTTGGTTAGGTTAGCTTAGGTTAGGTGAGGTTACGTTAGAATAGGTTAGGTTAGGTTAGGTTGGGTTAGGTTAGTTTAGGTTAGGTTAGGTTAGGTTAGGTTGGGTTGGGTTGGGTTAGGTTAGGTTAGGTTAGGTTAGGTAAGGTTAGGTTAGGTTAGGTTAGGTTACGTTAGGTTAAGGTATGAACCGTCGTAAAACCGCATTAAACAATGTCACTTAGTGAGATGCAGTGTTTTTCACCTTTACAAGTTGGGAACTGTGATATCTAATGTGAAAGCGCTTGAAACCGTCGTATTGTTGTAGAAAGCAATGTAAAGTAGCGAGTAAAACGTTTTCTAACGATAGAAAAGCGAAGGTTATGTTAGGTTGAGTTATGTTAGTTTAAGCTAGGTAGCGTCGTGAAACTACCAAAAACGACATCATCTAACGAGATAGTGTTGTTTTATAGCGAGTATTAAACTGCGATAGGTGAAATGTTGTGAAAGCACACAAAACGGCATGAACAGCCAAATACTGCGTGTTCTACCGTTACAAGTGCGAAACTGCTATATTGTGATATTCTCGTTAAAGCGCATGCAAGCATCGTGAAACCTTAAAGAACAATGTCATTTAG
Source organism: Rhipicephalus microplus (assembly GCF_043290135.1). Lineage (NCBI taxonomy): Eukaryota > Metazoa > Arthropoda > Arachnida > Ixodida > Ixodidae > Rhipicephalus > Rhipicephalus microplus. Next base: position 238,859,857 of record NC_134703.1, read on the forward strand.
CGAGATACAACGTTCTGTACTGCAATAAGTTGGTGAAAAACTGTGAGGTTATGCAAATATTGTAATTGTGAACAAAACAGTGTAATAGAGCGTTTTTAGATACAAGTGCGAATGTTAGGTTAGGTTAAGATATGAACCGTCGTAAAACCGCATTAAACAAATGTCAATTAGTGAGATGCAGTGTTTTTCACCATTAAAAGTCGGGAACTGCGATATCTAATGTGAAAGCGCTTGCAAACGTCGTTAGGTTAGGTTAGGTTAGGTTAGGTTACGTTAGGTTAGGTTTGGTTAGGTTAGGTTAGGTTAGGTTATGTTAGGTTAGGTTGGGTTAGGTTAGGTTAGGTTACGTTAGGTTAAGGTATGAACCGTCGTAAAACCGCATTAAACAATGTCACTTAGTGAGATGCAGTGTTTTTCAAAATTACAAGTCGGGAACTACGATATCTAATGTGAAAGCGCATGAAACCGTCGTAATCTTGTAGAAAACATTGTAAAGTTGCGAATAAAACGTTTTCTAACGATAGAAGTGCGAAGATTAGGTTAGGTTAGGTTAGGTTAAGCTAGGTAGCGTCGTGAAACTACCAAAAACGACGTCATCTAACGAGATAGTGTTGTTTTATTGCGAGTATTAAACTGCGATAGGTGAAATGTTGTGAAAGCACACAAAACGGAATGAACAAGCCAAATACTGCGTGTTCTACCGTTACAAGTGCGAAACTGCTATATTGTGATATTCTCGTTAAAGCGCATGCAAGCATCGTGAAACCTTGAAAAACAATGTCATTTAGGAAGATACAGCGTTCTGTACTGCAATAAGTTGGTGAAAAACTGTGAGGTTATGCAAATATCGTAATTGTGAACAAAACAGTGTAATAGAGCGTTTTTAGATACAAGTGCGAATGTTAGGTTAGGTTAAGATATGAACCGTCGTAAAACCGCATTAAACAATGTCAATTAGTGAGATGCAGTGTTTTTCACCATTAAAAGTGGGGAACTGCGATATCTAATGTGAAAGCGCTTGCAACCGTCGTTAGGTTAGGTTAGGTTAGGTTAGGTTAGGTTAGGTTTGGTTAGGTTAGGTTAGGTTAGGTTAGGTTAGATTAGGTTAGGTTGGGTTGAGTTGGGTTAGGTTAGGTTAGGTTAGGTTAGGTTAGGTTGGGTTAGGTTAGGTTAGGTTAGGTTAGGTTACGTTAGGTTAGGTTAGGTTACGTTAGGTTAGGTTAGGTTAGGTTACGTTAGGTTAGGTTAGGTTAGGTAAGGATAATTTGGTTAGGTTAGGTAAGGTTAGGTTAGGTTAGGTTAGGTTGGGTTGGGTGTTGTTGGGTTGGGTTGGGTTAGGTTGGGTTAGGTTAGGTTAGGTTACGTTAGGCTAGGTTAGGTTAGGTTAGGTTACGTTAGGTAATGTTATGTTAGGTTAGGTTACGTTAGGTTAGGTTAGGTCAGGTAAGGTTAGGTTACGTTAGAATAGGTTAGGTTAGGTTAGGTTACGTTAGGTTAGGTTAAGTTAGGTTAGGTTAGGTTTGGTTAGGTTAGGTTAGGTTAGCTTAGGTTAGGTTAGGTTGGGTTGGGTTGGGTTAGGTTGGGTTAGGTTAGGTTAGGTTAGGTTAGGTTGGGTTAGGTTAGGTTAGTTTAGGTTAGGTTAGGTTAGGTTAGGTTGGGTCGGGTTGGGTTAGGTTAGGTTAGGTTAGGTAAGGTTAGGTTAGGTTAGGTTAGGTTACGTTAGGTTAAGGTATGAACCATCGTAAAACCGCATTAAACAATGTCACTCAGTGAGATGCAGTGTTTTTCACCTTTACAAGTTGGGAACTGTGATATCTGATGTGAAAGCGCTTGAAACCGTCGTAATGTTGTAGAAAGCAATGTAAAGTAGCGAGTAAAACTTTTTCTAACGATAGAAGTGCGAAGGTTATGTTAGGTTGAGTTATGTTAGTTTAAGCTAGGTAGCGTCGTGAAACTACCAAAAACAACGTCATCTAACGAGATAGTGTTGTTTTATTGCGAGCACAAAACTGCGATAGGTGAAATGTTGTGAAAGCACACAAAACGGCATGAACAAGCCAAATACTGCGTGTTGTACCGTTACAAGTGCGAAACTGCTATGTTGTGATATTCTCGTTAAAGCGCATGCAAGCATCGTGAAACCTTAAAGAACAATGTCATTTAGCGAGATACAGCGTTCTGTACTGCAATAAGTTGGTGAAAAACTGTGAGGTTATGCAAATATCCTAATTGTGAACGAAACAGTGTAATAGAGCGTTTTTTAATACAAGTGCGAATGTTAGGTTAGGTTAAGATATGAACTGTCGTAAAACCGCATTAAACAATGTCACTTAGTGAGATGCAGTGTTTTTCACCATTACAAGTCGGGAACTGCGATATCTAATGTGAAAGCGCTTGCAAACGTCGTTAGGTTAGGTTAGGTTAGGTTAGGTTAGGTTAGGTTAGGTTAGGTTAGGTTTGGTTAGGTTAGGTTAGGTTAGGTTAGGGTATGTTAGGTAAGGTTTGGTTAGGTTAGGTTAGGTTAGGTTGGGTTAGGTAAGGTTAGGTTAGGTTAAGATATGAACCGAGCTAAAACCGCAATAAACAATGTCACTTAGTGAGATGCTGTGTTTTTCACCATTACAAGTCGGGAACTGCGATATCTAATGTGAAAGCGCATGAAACCGTCGTTATCTTGCAGAAAACATTGTAAAGTAGCGAATAAAACGTTTTCTTACGATAGAAGTGCGAAGGTTCGGTTAGTTTGAGCTAGGTAGCGTCGTGAAACCGCCAAAAACGATGTCATCTAACGAGATAGTGTTGTTTTATTGCGAGTACGAAATTGCGATAGGTGAAATATTGGGAAAGCACACAAAATGGCATGAACTAGCCAGATACTGCGTCTTGTGCCGTTACAAGTGCGAAACTGCTTTATTGTGATATTCTCGTTAAAGCGCATGCAAGTATCGTGAAACCTTAAAGAACGATGTCATTTAGCGAGATACAGCGTTCTGAACTGTAATAAGTTGGTGAGAAACTGCGAGGTCAAGCAAATATCGTAATTGTGAACGAAACAGTGTAATTGAGCGTATTTAGATACAAGTGCGAATGTTAGGTTAGGTTGAGATATCAACCGTCGTAAAACCGCATTAAACAATGTCACTTAGTGAGATGTAGTGTTTTTCAACATTACAAGTCGGGAACTACGATATCTAATGTGAAAGCGCATGAAACCGTCGTAATCTTGTAGAAAACATTGTAAAGTTGCGAGTAAAACGTTTTCTAACGATAGAAGTGCGAAGGTTAGCTTGAGTTATGTTAGTTTAAGCTATGTAGCGTCGTGAGACCACCAAAAAGGACGTCAACTAACGAGATAGCGTTGTTTTATTGCATGTACGTAACTGCAATAGGTGAAATGTTGTGAAAGTACACAAAACGGCTTGAACAAGCCAGATACTGCGTGTTGTACCGTTACAAGTGCGAAACTGCTATAATGTGATATTCTTGTTAAAGCGCATGCAAGCATCGTGAAACCTTAAAGAACGATGTCATTTAGCGAGATACAGCGTTCTGTACTGCAATAAGTTGGTGAAAAACTGTGAGGTTATGCAAATATCGTAATTGTGAACGAAACAGTGTAATAGAGCGTTTTTCCATTCAAGTACGAATGTTAGGTTAGGTTAAGATATGAACCGTCGTAAAACCGCATTAAACAATGTCACTTAGTGAGATGCAGTGTTTTTCACCATTACAAGTCGGGAACTGCGATATCTAATGTGAAAGCGCTTGCAAACGTCGTTAGGTTAGGTTAGGTTAGGTTAGGTTAGGTTAGGTTAGGTTAGGTTACGTTAGGTTAGGTTTGGTTATGTTAGGTTAGGTTAGGTTATGTTAGGTTAGGTTGGGTTAGGTTAGGTTAGGTTAGGTTAGGTTAGGTTAAGATACGAACCGCGCTAAAACCGCATTAAACAATGTCACTTAGTGAGATGCAGTGTTTTTCACCTTTACAAGTTGGGAACTGCGATATCTAATGTGAAAGCGCTTGAAACCGTCGTAATGTTGTAGAAAGCAATGTAAAGTAGCGAGTAAAACGTTTTCTAACGATAGAAGTGCGAAGGTTATGTTAGGTTGAGTTATGTTAGTTTAAGCTAGGTAGCGTCGTGAAACCACCAAAAACGACGTCATCTAACGAGATAGTGTTGTTTATTGCGAGTACGAAACTGCGATAGGTAAAATCTTGTGAAAGCACACAAAACGGCATGAACAAGCCAAATACTGCGTGTTGTACCGTTACAAGTGCGAAACTGCTATGTTGTGACATTCTCGGTAAAGCGCATGCAAGTATCGTGAAACCTTAAAGAACGATGTCATTTAGCGAGATACAGCGTTCTGTACTGTAATAAGTTGGTGAGAAACTGTGAGGTCAAGCAAATATCGTAATTGTGAACGAAACAGTGTAATTGAGCGTCTTTAGATACAAGTGCGAATGTTAGGTTAGGTTGACATATCAACCATCGTAAAACCGCATTAAACAATGTCACTTAGTGATATGTAGTGTTTTTCAACATTACAAGTCGGGAACTACGATATCTAATGTGAAAGCGCATGAAACCGTCGTAATCTTGTAGAAAACATTGTAAAGATGCGAGTAAAACGTTTTCTAACGATAGAAGTGCGAAGGTTAGGTTAGGTTAGGTTAGTTTAGGCTAGGTAGCGTCGTGAAACTACCAAAAACGACGTCATCTAAAGAGATAGTGTTGTTTTATTGCGAGTATTAAACTGCGATAGGTGAAATGTTGTGAAAGCACACAAAACGGCATGAACAAGCCAAATACTGCGTGTTCTACCGTTACAAGTGCGAAACTGCTATATTGTGATATTCTCGTTAAAGCGCATGCAAGCATCGTGAAACCTTAAAGAACAATGTCATTTAGCGAGATACAGTGTTCTGTACTGCAATAAGTTGGTGAAAAACTGTGAGGTTATGCAAATATCGTAATTGTGAACGAAACAGTGTAATAGAGCGTTTTTCAATACAAGTACGAATGTTAGGTTAGGTTAAGATATGAACCGTCGTAAAACCGCATTAAACAATGTCACTTAGTGATATGTAGTGTTTTTCAACATTACAAGTCGGGAACTACGATATCTAATGTGAAAGCGCATGAAACCGTCGTAATCTTGTAGAAAACATTGTAAAGTTGCGAGTAAAACGTTTTCTAACGATAGAAGTGCGAAGGTTAGGTTAGGTTAGGTTAGTTTAGGCTAGGTAGCGTCGTGAAACTACCAAAAACGACGTCATCTAAAGAGATAGTGTTGTTTTATTGCGAGTATTAAACTGCGATAGGTGAAATGTTGTGAAAGCACACAAAACGGCATGAACAAGCCAAATACTGCGTGTTGTACCGTTACAAGTGCGAAACTGCTATGTTGTGACATTCTCGGTAAAGCGCATGCAAGTATCGTGAAACCTTAAAGAACGATGTCATTTAGCGAGATACAGCGTTCTGTACTGTAATAAGTTGGTGAGAAACTGTGAGGTCAAGCAAATATCGTAATTGTGAACGAAACAGTGTAATTGAGCGTCTTTAGATACAAGTGCGAATGTTAGGTTAGGTTGACATATCAACCATCGTAAAACCGCATTAAACAATGTCACTTAGTGATATGTAGTGTTTTTCAACATTACAAGTCGGGAACTACGATATCTAATGTGAAAGCGCATGAAACCGTCGTAATCTTGTAGAAAACATTGTAAAGTTGCGAGTAAAACGTTTTCTAACGATAGAAGTGCGAAGGTTAGGTTAGGTTAGGTTAGTTTAGGCTAGGTAGCGTCGTGAAACTACCAAAAACGACGTCATCTAAAGAGATAGTGTTGTTTTATTGCGAGTATTAAACTGCGATAGGTGAAATGTTGTGAAAGCACACAAAACGGCATGAACAAGCCAAATACTGCGTGTTCTACCGTTACAAGTGCGAAACTGCTATATTGTGATATTCTCGTTAAAGCGCATGCAAGCATCGTGAAACCTTAAAGAACAATGTCATTTAGCGAGATACAGCGTTCTGTACTGCAATAAGTTGGTGAAAAACTGTGAGGTTATGCAAATATCGTAATTGTGAACGAAACAGTGTAATAGAGCGTTTTTCAATACAAGCACGAATGTTAGGTTAGGTTAAGATATGAACCGTCGTAAAACCGCATTAAACAATGTCACTTAGTGAGATGCAGTGTTTTTCACCATTACAAGTCGGGAACTGCGATATCTAATGTGAAAGCGCTTGCAAACGTCGTTAGGTTAGGTTAGGTTAGGTTAGGTTAGGTTAGGTTACGTTAGGTTTGGTTAGGTTAGGTTAGGTTAGGTTAGGTTATGTTAGGTTAGGTTGGGTTAGGTTAGGTGAGGTTACGTTAGGTTAAGGTATGAACCGTTGTAAAACCGCAATAAACAATGTCACTTAGTGAGATGCAGTGTTTTTCACCTTTACAAGTTGGGAACTGCGATATCTAATGTGAAAGCGCTTGAAACCGTCGTAATGTTGTAGAAAGCAATGTAAAGTAGCGAGTAAAACGTTTTCTAACGATAGAAGTGCGAAGGTTATGTTAGGTTGAGTTATGTTAGTTTAAGCTAGGTAGCGTCGTGAAACCACCAAAAACGACGTCATCTAACGAGATAGTGTTGTTTTATTGCGAGTACGAAACTGCGATAGGTGAAATGTTGTGAAAGCACACAAAACGGCATGAACAAGCCAAATACTGCGTGTTGTACCGTTACAAGTGCGAAACTGCTATGTTGTGATATTCTCGTTAAAGCGCATGCAAGCATCGTGAAACCTTAAAGAACGATGTCATTTAGCGAGATACAGCGTTCTGTACTGTAATAAGTTGGTGAAAAACTGTGAGGTTATGCAAATATCCTAATTGTGAACGAAACAGTGTAATAGAGCGTTTTTTAATACAAGTGCGAAATTTAGGTTAGGTTAAGATATGAACCGTCGTAAAACCGCATTAAACAATGTCACTTGATGAGATGCAGTGTTTTTCACCATTACAAGTCGGGAACTGCGATATCTAATGTGAAAGCGCTTGCAAACGTCGTTAGGTTAGGTTAGGTTAGGTTAGGTTAGGTTAGGTTAGGTTACGTTAGGTTAGGTTAGGTTAGGTTTGGTTAGGTTAGGTTAGGTTAGCTTAGGGATGTTAGGTAAGGTTTGGTTAGGTTAGGTTAGGTTAGGTTGGGTTAGGTAAGGTTAGGTTAGGTTAAGATATGAACCGCGCTAAACCGCATTAAACAATGTCACTTAGTGAGATGCTGTGTTTTTCACCATTACAAGTCGGGAACTGCGATATCTAATGTGAAAGCGCTTGCAAACGTCGTTAGGTTAGGTTAGGTTAGGTTAGGTTACGTTAGGTTAGGTTTGGTTAGGTGAGGTTAGGTTAGGTTATGTTAGGTTAGGTTGGGTTAGGTTAGGTTAGGTTAGGTTAGGATATGAACCGCGCTAAAACCGCATTAAACAATGTCACTTAGTGAGATGCAGTGTTTTTCACCTTTACAAGTTGGGAACTGCGATATCTAATGTGAAAGCGCATGAAACCGTCGTAATCTTGTAGAAAATATTGTAAAGTGGTGAGTAAAACGTTTTCTAACGATAGAAGTGCGAAGGTTATGTTAGGTTAGGTTAGGTTAAGCTAGGTAGCGTCGTGAAACTACCAAAAACGACGTCATCTAACGAGACAGTGTTGTTTTATAGCGAGTATTAAACTGCGATAGGTGAAATGTTGTGAAAGCACACAAAACGGCATGAACAAGCCAAATACTGCGTGTTCTACCGTTACAAGTGCGAAACTGCTATATTGTGATATTCTTGTTAAAGCGCATGCAAGCATCGTGAAACCTTAAAGAACAATGTCATTTAGCGAGATACAACGTTCTGTACTGCAATAAGTTGGTGAAAAACTGTGAGGTTATGCAAATATGGTAATTGTGAACAAAACAGTGTAATAGAGCGTTTTTAGATACAAGTGCGAATGTTAGGTTAGGTTAAGATATGAACCGTCGTAAAACCGTATTAAACAATGTCACTTAGTGAGATGTAGTGTTTTTCAACATTACAAGTCGGGAACTACGATATCTAATGTGAAAGCGCATGAAACCGTCGTAATCTTGTAGAAAACATTGTAAAGTGGTGAGTAAAACGTTTTCTAACGATAGAAGTGCGAAGGTTAGGTTAGGTTAGGTTAGTTTAAGCTAGGTAGCGTCGTGAAACTACCAAAAACGACGTCATCTAACGAGATAGTGTTGTTTTATAGCGAGTATTAAACTGCGATAGGTGAAATGTTGTGAAAGCACACAAAACGGCATGAACAAGCCAAATACTGCGTGTTCTACCGTTACAAGTGCGAAACTGCTATATTGTGATATTCTCGTTAAAGCGCATGCAAGCATCGTGAAACCTTAAAGAACAATGTCATTTAGCGAGATACAACGTTCTGTACTGCAATAAGTTGGTGAGAAACTGTGAGGTTATGCAAATATGGTAATTGTGAACAAAACAGTGTAATAGAGCGTTTTTAGATACAAGTGCGAATGTTAGGTTAGGTTAAGATATGAACCGTCGTAAAACCGCATTAAACAAATGTCAATTAGTGAGATGCAGTGTTTTTCACCATTAAAAGTCGGGAACTGCGATATCTAATGTGAAAGCGCTTGCAAACGTCGTTAGGTTAGGTTAGGTTAGGTTAGGTTAGGTTACGTTAGGTTAGGTTTGGTTAGGTTAGGTTAGGTTAGGTTATGTTAGGTTAGGTTGGGTTAGGTTAGGTTAGGTTACGTTAGGTTAAGGTATGAACCGTCGTAAAACCGCATTAAACAATGTCACTTAGTGAGATGCAGTGTTTTTCACCTTTACAAGTTGGGAACTGCGATATCTACAGTGAAAGCACTTGAAACCGTCGTAATGTTGTAGAAAGCAATGTAAAGTAGCGAGTAAAACGTTTTCTAACGATAGAAGTGCGAAGGTTATGTTAGGTTGAGTTATGTTAGTTTAAGCTAGGTAGCGTCGTGAAACCACCAAAAACGACGTCATCTAACGAGATAGTGTTGTTTTATTGCGAGTACGAAACTGCGATAGGTAAAATGTTGTGAAAGCACACAAAACGGCATGAACAAGACAAATACTGCGTGTTGTACCGTTACAAGTGCGAAACTGCTATGTTGTGACATTCTCGGTAAAGCGCATGCAAGTATCGTGAAACCTTAAAGAACGATGTCATTTAGCGAGATACAGCGTTCTGTACTGTAATAAGTTGGTGAGAAACTGTGAGGTCAAGCAAATATCGTAATTGTGAACGAAACAGTGTAATTGAGCGTCTTTAGATACAAGTGCGAATGTTAGGTTAGGTTGAGATATCAACCGTCGTAAAACCGCATTAAACAATGTCACTTAGTGAGATGTAGTGTTTTTCAACATTACAAGTCGGGAACTGCGATATCTAATGTGAAAGCGCTTGCAAACGTCGTTAGGTTAGGTTAGGTTAGGTTAGGTTAGGTTAGGTTACGTTAGGTTAGGTTTGGTTAGGTTAGGTTAGGTTTGGTTATGTTAGGTTAGGTTGGGTTAGGTTAGGTTAGGTTAGGTTAGGTTAGGTTAAGATATGAACCGCGCTAAAACCGCATTAAACAATGTCACTTAGTGAGATGCAGTGTTTTTCACCTTTACAAGTTGGGAACTGCGATATCTAATGTGAAATCGCTTGATACCGTCGTAATGTTGTAGAAAGCAATGTAAAGTAGCGAGTAAAACGTTTTCTAACGATAGAAGTGCGAAGGTTATGTTAGGTTGAGTTATGTTAGTTTAAGCTAGGTAGCGTCGTGAAACCACCAAAAACGACGTCATCTAACGAGATAGTGTTGTTTATTGCGAGTACGAAACTGCGATAGGTGAAATGTTGTGAAAGCACACAAAACGGCATGAACAAGCCAAATACTGCGTGTTGTACCGTTACAAGTGCGAAACTGCTATGTTGTGACATTCTCGGTAAAGCGCATGAGAGTATCGTGAAACCTTAAAGAACGATGTCATTTAGCGAGATACAGCGTTCTGTACTGTAATAAGTTGGTGAGAAACTGTGAGGTCAAGCAAATATCGTAATTGTGAACGAAACAGTGTAATTGAGCGTCTTTAGATACAAGTGCGAATGTTAGGTTAGGTTGACATATCAACCATCGTAAAACCGCATTAAACAATGTCACTTAGTGAGATGTAGTGTTTTTCAACATTACAAGTCGGGAACTACGATATCTAATGTGAAAGCGCACGAAACCGTCGTAATCTTCTAGAAAACATTGTAAAGTTGCGAGTAAAACGTTTTCTAACGATAGAAGTGCGAAGGTTAGGTTAGGTTAGGTTAGTTTAGGCTAGGTAGCGTCGTGAAACTACCAAAAACGACGTCATCTAAAGAGATAGTGTTCTTTTATTGGGAGTATTAAACTGCGATAGGTGAAATGTGAAAGCACACAAAACGGCATGAACAAGCCAAATACTGCGTGTTCTACCGTTACAAGTGCGAAACTGCTATATTGTGATATTCTCGTTAAAGCGCATGCTAGCATCTTGAAACCTTAAAGAACAATGCCATTTAGCGAGATACAGCGTTCTGTACTGCAATAAGTTGGCGAAAAACTGTGAGGTTATGCAAATATCGTAATTGTGAACGAAACAGTGTAATAGAGCGTTTTTCAATACAAGTACGAATGTTAGGTTAGGTTAAGATATGAACCGTCGTAAAACCGCATTAAACAATGTCACTTAGTGAGATGCAGTGTTTTTCACCATTACAAGTCGGGAACAGCGATATCTAATGTGAAAGCGCTTGCAAACGTCGTTAGGTTAGGTTAGGTTAGGTTAGGTTAGGTTAGGTGACGTTAGGTAAGGTTTGGTTAGGTTAGGTTAGGTTAGGTTATGTTAGGTTAGGTTAGGTTAGCTTAGGTTAGGTTAGGTTAGGATATGAACCGCGCTAAAAAGGCATTAAACAATGTCACTTAGTGAGATGCAGTGTTTTTCACCTTTAAAAGTTGGGAACTGCGATATATAATGTGAAAGCGCTTGAAACCGTCGTAATGTTGTAGAAAGCAATGTAAAGTAGCGAGTAAAACGTTTTCTAACGATAGAAGTGCGAAGGTTAAGTTAGGTTGAGTTATGTTAGTTTAAGCTAGGTAGCGTCGTGAAACCACCAAAAACGACGTCATCTAACGAGATAGTGTTGTTTATTGCGAGTACGAAACTGCGATAGGTGAAATGTTGTGAAAGCACACAAAACGGCATGAACAAGCCAAATACTGCGTGTTGTACCGTTACAAGTGCGAAACTGCTATGTTGTGACATTCTCGGTAAAGCGCATGCAAGTATCGTGAAACCTTAAAGAACGATGTCATTTAGCGAGATACAGCGTTCTGTACTGTAATAAGTTGGTGAGAAACTGTGAGGTTATGCAAATATGGTAATTGTGAACAAAACAGTGTAATAGAGCGTTTTTAGATACAAGTGCGAATGTTAGGTTAGGTTAAGATATGAACCGTCGTAAAACCGCATTAAACAATGTCAATTAGTGAGATGCAGTGTTTTTCACCATTAAAAGTCGGGAACTGCGATATCTAATGTGAAAGCGCTTGCAACCGTCGTTAGGTTAGGTTAGGTTAGGTTAGGTTTTGTTAGGTTAGGTTAGGTTAGGTTAGATTAGGTTAGGTTGGGTTGAGTTGGGTTAGGTTAGGTTAGGTTAGGTTAGGTTGGGTTAGGTTAGGTTAGGTTACGTTAGGTTAGGTTAGGTTAGGTTACGTTAGGTTAGGTTAGGTTAGGTTACGTTAGGTTAGGTTAGGTTAGGTAAGGATAATTTGGTTAGGTTAGGTAAGGTTAGGTTGGGTTAGGTTAGGTTGGGTTGGGTGTTGTTGGTTTGGGTTGGGTTGGGTTGGGTTAGGTTGGGTTAGGTTAGGTTAGGTTAGGTTACGTTAGGTTAGGTTAGGTTAGGTTACGTTAGGTTATGTTAGGTTAGGTTAGGTTAGGTTACGTTAGGTTAGGTTAGGTCAGGAAAGGTTAGGTTACGTTAGAATAGGTTAGGTTAGGTTAGGTTACGTTAGGTTAGGTTAAGTTAGGTTAGGTTTGGTTAAGTTAGCTTAGGTTAGGTTGGGTTGGGTTGGGTTGGGTTAGGTTAGGTTAGGTTAGGTTAGGTTGGGTTAGGTTAGTTTAGGTTAGGTTAGGTTAGGTTGGGTTGGGTTGGGTTAGGTTAGGTTAGGTTAGGTAAGGTTAGGTTAGGTTAGGTTAGGTTACGTTAGGTTAAGGTATGAACTGTCGTAAAACCGCATTAAACAATGTCACTTAGTGAGATGCAGTGTTTTTCACCTTTACAAGTTGGGAACTGTGATATCTAATGTGAAAGCGCTTGAAACCGTCGTATTGTTGTAGAAAGCAATGTAAAGTAGCGAGTAAAACGTTTTCTAACGATAGAAGTGCGAAGGTTATGTTAGGTTGAGTTATGTTAGTTTAAGCTAGGTAGTGTCGTGAAACTACCAAAAACAACGTCATCTAACGAGATAGTGTTGTTTTATTGCGAGTACGAAACTGCGATAGGTGAAATGTTGTGAAAGCACGCAAAACGGCATGAACAAGCCAAATACTGCGTGTTGTACCGTTACAAGTGCGAAACTGCTATGTTGTGATATTCTCGTTAAAGCGCATGCAAGCATCGTGAAACCTTAAAGAACGATGTCATTTAGCGAGATACAGCGTTCTGAACTGTAATAAGTTGGTGAGAAACTGTGAGGTCAAGCAAATATCATAATTGTGAACGAAACAGTGTAATTGAGCGTATTTAGATACAAGTGCGAATGTTAGGTTAGGTTGAGATATCAACCGTCGTAAAACCGCATTAAACAATGTCACTTAGTGAGATGTAGTGTTTTTCAACATTACAAGTCGGGAACTACGATATCTAATGTGAAAGCGCATGAAACCGTCGTAATCTTGTAGAAAACATTGTAAAGTTGCGAGTAAAACGTTTTCTAACGATAGAAGTGCGAAGGTTAGCTTGAGTTATGTTAGTTTAAGCTATGTAGCGTCGTGAGACCACCAAAAAGGACGTCAACTTACGAGATAGAGTTGTTTTATTGCATGTACGTAACTGCAATAGGTGAAATGTTGTGAAAGTACACAAAACGGCTTGAACAAGCCAGATACTGCGTGTTGTACCGTTACAAGTGCGAAACTGCTATAATGTGATATTCTTGTTAAAGCGCATGCGGGCATCGTGAAACCTTAAAGAACGATGTCATTTAGCGAGATACAACGTTCTGTACTGCAATAAGTTGGTGAGAAACTGTGAGGTTATGTAAATATGGTAATTGTGAACAAAACAGTGTGATAGAGCGTTTTTAGATACAAGTGCGAATGTTAGGTTAGGTTAAGATATGAACCGTCGTAAAACCGCATTAAACAAATGTCAATTAGTGAGATGCAGTGTTTTTCACCATTAAAAGTCGGGAACTGCGATATCTAATGTGAAAGCGCTTGCAAACGTCGTTAGGTTAGGTTAGGTTAGGTTACGTTAGGTTAGGTTTGGTTAGGTTAGGTTAGGTTAGGTTATGTTAGGTTAGGTTGGGTTAGGTTAGGTTAGGTTACGTCAGGTTAAGGTATGAACCGTCGTAAAACCGCATTAAACAATGTCACTTAGTGAGATGCAGTGTTTTTCACCTTTACACGTTGGGAACTGCGATATCTAATGTGAAAGCGCTTGAAACCGTCGTAATGTTGTAGAAAGCAATGTAAAGTAGCGAGTAAAACGTTTTCTAACGATAGAAGTGCGAAGGTTATGTTAGGTTGAGTTATGTTAGTTTAAGCTAGGTAGCGTCGTGAAACCACCAAAAACGACGTCATCTAACGAGATAGTGTTGTTTTATTGCGAGTACGAAACTGCGATAGGTAAAATGTGAAAGCACACAAAACGGCATGAACAAGCCAAATACTGCGTGTTGTACCGTTACAAGTGCGAAACTGCTATGTTTTGACATTCTCGGTAAAGCGCATGCAAGTATCGTGAAACCTTAAAGAACGATGTCATTTAGCGAGATACAGCGTTCTGTACTGTAATAAGTTGGTGAGAAACTGTGAGGTCAAGCAAATATCGTAATTGTGAACGAAACAGTGTAATTGAGCGTCTTAAGATACAAGTGCGAATGTTAGGTTAGGTTGACATATCAACCGTCGTAAAACCGCATTAAACAATGTCACTTAGTGAGATGTAGTGTTTTTCAACATTACAAGTCGGGAACTACGATATCTAATGTGAAAGTGCATGAAACCGTCGTAATCTTGTAGAAAACATTGTAAAGTTGCGAGTAAAACGTTTTCTAACGATAGAAGTGCGAAGGTTAGGTTAGGTTAGGTTAGTTTAAGCTAGGTAGCGTCGTGAAACTACCAAAAACGACGTCATCTAACGAGATAGTGTTGTTTTATAGCGAGTATTAAACTGCGATAGGTGAAATTTAAAAGCACACAAAACGGCATGAACAAGCCAAATACTGCGTGTTCTACCGTTACAAGTGCGAAACTGCTATATTGTGATATTCTCGTTAAAGCGCATGCAAGCATCGTGAAACCCTAAAGAACAATGTCATTTAGCGAGATACAACGTTCTGTACTGCAATAAGTTGGTGAAAAACTGTGAGGTTATGGAAATATGGTAATTGTGAACAAAACAGTGTAATAGAGCGGTTTTAGATACAAGTGCGAATGTTAGGTTAGGTTAAGATATGAACCGTCGTAAAACCGCATTAAACAATGTCAATTAGTGAGATGCAGTGTTTTTCACCATTAAAAGTCGGGAACTGCGATATCTAATGTGAAAGCGCTTGCAACCGTCGTTAGGTTAGGTTAGGTTAGGTTAGGTTATGTTTTGTTAGGTTAGGTAAGGTTAGGTTAGGTTAGATTAGGTTAGGTTGGGTTGAGTTGGGTTAGGTTAGGTTAGGTTAGGTTGGGTTAGGTTAGGTTAGGTTACGTTAGGTTAGGTTAGGTTACGTTAGGTTAGGTTAGGTTAGGTTAGGTTACGTTAGGTTAGGTTAGGTTAGGTAAGGATAATTTGGTTAGGTTAGGTAAGGTTAGGTTAGGTTAGGTTAGGTTGGGTTGGGTGTTGTTGGTTTTGGTTGGGTTGGGTTGGGTTAGGTTGGGTTAGGTTAGGTTAGGTTACGTTATGTTAGGTTAGGTTACGTTAGGTTATGTTAGGTTAGGTTACGTTAGGTTAGGTTAGGTCAGGAAAGGTTAGGTTACGTTAGAATAGGTTAGGTTAGGTTAGGTTACGTTAGGTTAGGTTAAGTTAGGTTAGGTTTGGTTAGGTTAGCTTAGGTTAGGTTAGGTTGGGTTGGGTTGGGTTGGGTTAGGTTAGGTTAGGTTAGGTAAGGTTAGGTTAGGTTAGGTTAGGTTACGTTAGGTTAAGGTATGAACCGTCGTAAAACCGCATTAAACAATGTCACTTAGTGAGATGCAGTGTTTTTCACCTTTACAAGTTTGGAACTGTGATATCTAATGTGAAAGCGCTTGAAACCGTCGTATTGTTGTAGAAAGCAATGTAAAGTAGCGAGTAAAACGTTTTCTAACGATAGAAGTGCGAAGGTTATGTTAGGTTGAGTTATGTTAGTTTAAGCTAGGTAGCGTCGTGAAACTACCAAAATCAACGTCATCTAACGAGATAGTGTTGTTTTATTGCGAGTACGAAACTGCGATAGGTGAAATGTTGTGAAAGCACACAAAACGGCATGAACAAGCCAAATACTGCGTGTTGTACCGTTACAAGCGCGAAACTGCTATGTTGTGATATTCTCGTTAAAGCGCATGCAAGCATCGTGAAACCTTAAAGAACGATGTCATTTAGCGAGATACAGCGTTCTGTACTGCAATAAGTTGGTGAAAAACTGTGAGGTTATGCAAATATCCTAATTGTGAACGAAACAGTGTAATAGAGCGTTTTTTAATACAAGTGCGAATGTTAGGTTAGGTTAAGATATGAACCGTCGTAAAACCGCATTAAACAATGTCACTTGATGAGATGCAGTGTTTTTCACCATTACAAGTCGGGAACTGCGATATCTAATGTGAAAGCGCTTGCAAACGTCGTTAGGTTAGGTTAGGTTAGGTTAGGTTACGTTAGGTTAGGTTAGATTAGGTTTGGTTAGGTTAGGTTAGGTTAGGTTAGGTTAGGGATGTTAGGTAAGGTTTGGTTAGGTTAGGTTAGGTTAGGTTGGGTTAGGTAAGGTTAGGTTAGGTTAAGATATGAACCGCGCTAAAACCGCATTAAACAATGTCACTTAGTGAGATGCTGTGTTTTTCACCATTAGAAGTCGGGAACCTCGATATCTAATGTGAAAGCGCTTGCAAACGTCGTTAGGTTAGGTTAGGTTAGGTTAGGTTAGGTTACGTTAGGTTAGGTTTGGTTAGGTTAGGTTAGGTTAGGTTATGTTAGGTTAGGTTGGGTTAGGTTAGGTTAGGTTAGGTAAGGTTAGGTTAAGATATGAACCGCGCTAAAACCGCATTAAACAATGTCACTTAGTGAGATGCAGTGTTTTTCACCTTTACAAGTTGGGAACTGCGATATCTAATGTGAAAGCGCATGAAACCGTCGTAATCTTGTAGAAAACATTGTAAAGTGGTGAGTAAAACGTTTCTAACGATAGAAGTGCGAAGGTTAGGTTAGGTTAGGTTAGTTTAGGCTAGGTAGCGTCGTGAAACTACCAAAAACGACGTCATCTAACGAGATAGTGTTGTTTTATAGCGAGTATTAAACTGCGATAGGTGAAATGTTGTGAAAGCACACAAAACGGCATGAACAAGCCAAATACTGCGTGTTCTACCGTTACAAGTGCGAAACTGCTATATTGTGATATTCTCGTTAAAGCGCATGCAAGCATCGTGAAACCTTAAAGAACAATGTCATTTAGCGAGATACAACGTTCTGTACTGCAATAAGTTGGTGAGAAACTGTGAGGTTATGCAAATATGGTAATTGTGAACAAAACAGTGTAATAGAGCGTTTTTAGATACAAGTGCGAATGTTAGGTTAGGTTAAGATATGAACCGTCGTAAAACCGCATTAAACAAATGTCAATTAGTGAGATGCAGTGTTTTTCACCATTAAAAGTCGGGAACTGCGATATCTAATGTGAAAGCGCTTGCAAACGTCGTTAGGTTAGGTTAGGTTAGGTTAGGTTACGTTAGGTTAGGTTTGGTTAGGTTAGGTGAGGTTAGGTTATGTTAGGTTAGGTTGGGTTAGGTTAGGTTAGGTTACGTTAGGTTAAGGTATGAACCGTCGTAAAACCGCATTAAACAATGTCACTTAGTGAGATGCAGTGTTTTTCACCTTTACAAGTTGGGAACTGCGATATCTACAGTGAAAGCACTTGAAACCGTCGTAATGTTGTAGAAAGCAATGTAAAGTAGCGAGTAAAACGTTTTCTAACGATAGAAGTGCGAAGGTTATGTTAGGTTGAGTTATGTTAGTTTAAGCTAGGTAGCGTCCTGAAACCACCAAAAACGACGTCATCTAACGAGATAGTGTTGTTTTATTGCGAGTACGAAACTGCGATAGGTAAAATGTTGTGAAAGCACACAAAACGGCATGAACAAGCCAAATACTGCGTGTTGTACCGTTACAAGTGCGAAACTGCTATGTTGTGACATTCTCGGTAAAGCGCATGCAAGTATCGTGAAACCTTGAAGAACGATGTCATTTAGCGAGATACAGCGTTCTGTACTGTAATAAGTTGGTGAGAAACTGTGAGGTCAAGCAAATATCGTAATTGTGAACGAAACAGTGTAATTGAGCGTCTTTAGATACAAGTGCGAATGTTAGGTTAGGTTGACATATCAACCGTCGTAAAACCGCATTAAACAATCTCACTTAGTGAGATGTAGTGTTTTTCAACATTACAAGTCGGGAACTACGATATCTAATGTGAAAGCGCATGAAACCGTCGTAATCTTGTAGAAAACATTGTAAAGTTGCGAGTAAAACGTTTTCTAACGATAGAAGTGCGAAGGTTAGCTTGAGTTATGTTAGTTTAAGCTATGTAGCGTCGTGAGACCACCAAAAAGGTCGTCAACTAACGAGATAGCGTTGTTTTATTGCATGTACGTAACTGCAATAGGTGAAATGTTGTGAAAGTACACAAAACGGCTTGAACAAGCCAGATACTGCGTGTTGTACCGTTACAAGTGCGAAACTGCTATAATGTGATATTCTTGTTAAAGCGCATGCAAGCATCGTGAAACCTTAAAGAACGATGTCATTTAGCGAGATACAGCGTTCTGTACTGCAATAAGTTGGTGAAAAACTGTGAGGTTATGCAAATATCGTAATTGTGAACGAAACAGTGTAATAGAGCGTTTTTCCATACAAGTACGAATGTTAGGTTAGGTTAAGATATGAACCGTCGTAAAACCGCATTAAACAATGGCACTTAGTGAGATGCAGTGTTTTTCACCATTACAAGTCGGGAACTGCGATATCTAATGTGAAAGCGCTTGCAAACGTCGTTAGGTTAGGTTAGGTTAGGTTAGGTTAGGTTAGGTTACATTAGGTTAGGTTTGGTTAGGTTAGGTTAGGTTTGGTTATGTTAGGTTAGGTTGGGTTAGGTTAGGTTAGGTTAGGTAGGTTAGGTAAAGATATGAACCGCGCTAAAACCGCATTAAACAATGTCACTTAGTGAGATGCAGTGTTTTTCACCAATACAAGTTGGGAACTGCGATGTCTAATGTGAAATCGCTTGAAACCGTCGTAATGTTGTAGAAAGCAATGTAAAGTAGCGAGTAAAACGTTTTCTAACGATAGAAGTGCGAAGGTTATGTTAGGTTGAGTTATGTTAGTTTGAGCTAGGTAGCGTCGTGAAACCACCAAAAACGACGTCATCTAACGAGATAGTGTTGTTTATTGCGAGTACGAAACTGCGATAGGTGAAATGTTGTGAAAGCACACAAAACGGCATGAACAAGCCAAATACTGCGTGTTGTACCGTTACAAGCGCGAAACTGCTATGTTGTGACATTCTCGGTAAAGCGCATGCAAGTATCGTGAAACCTTAAAGAACGCTGTCATTTAGCGAGATACAGCGTTCTGTACTGTAATAAGTTGGTGAGAAACTGTGAGGTCAAGCAAATATCGTAATTGTGAACGAAACAGTGTAATTGAGCGTCTTTAGATACAAGTGCGAATGTTAGGTTAGGTTGACATATCAACCATCGTAAAACCGCATTAAATAATGTCACTTAGTGAGATGTAGTGTTTTTCAACATTACAAGTCGGGAACTACGATATCTTATGTGAAAGCGCATGAAACCGTCGTAATCTTCTAGAAAACATTGTAAAGTTGCGAGTAAAACGTTTTCTAACGATAGAAGTGCGAAGGTTAGGTTAGGTTAGGTTAGTTTAGGCTAGGTAGCGTCGTGAAACTACCAAAAACGACGTCATCTAAAGAGATAGTGTTCTTTTATTGCGAGTATTAAACTGCGATAGGTGAAATGTGAAAGCACACAAAACGGCATGAACAAGCCAAATACGGCGTGCTCTACCGTTACAAATGCGAAACTGCTATATTGTGATATTCTCGTTAAAGCGCATGCAAGCATCGTGAAACCTTAAAGAACAATGTCACTTAGCGAGATACAGCGTTCTGTACTGCAATAAGTTGGCGAAAAACTGTGAGGTTATGCAAATATCGTAATTGTGAACGAAACAGTGTAATAGAGCGTTTTTCAATACAAGTACGAATGTTAGGTTAGGTTAAGATATGAACCGTCGTAAAACCGCATTAAACAATGTCACTTAGTGAGATGCAGTGTTTTTCACCATTACAAGTCGGGAACTGCGATATCTAATGTGAAAGCGCTTGCAAACGTCGTTAGGTTAGGTTAGGTTAGGTTAGGTAAGGTTAGGTTAGGTTACGTTAGGTTAGGTTTGGTTAGGTTAGGTTAGGTTAGGTTATGTTAGGTTAGGTTAGGTTAGGTTAGGTTAAGATATGAACCGCGCTAAAACGGCATTAAACAATGTCACTTAGTGAGATGCAGTGTTTTTCACCTTTAAAAGTTGGGAACTGCGATATCTAATGTGAAAGCGCTTGCAAACGTCGTTAGGTTAGGTTAGGTTAGGTTAGGTTACGTTAGGTTAGGTTTGGTTAGGTTAGGTGAGGTTAGGTTATGTTAGGTTAGGTTGGGTTAGGTTAGGTTAGGTTACGTTAGGTTAAGGTATGAACCGTCGTAAAACCGCATTAAACAATGTCACTTAGTGAGATGCAGTGTTTTTCACCTTTACAAGTTGGGAACTGCGATATCTACAGTGAAAGCACTTGAAACCGTCGTAATGTTGTAGAAAGCAATGTAAAGTAGCGAGTAAAACGTTTTCTAACGATAGAAGTGCGAAGGTTATGTTAGGTTGAGTTATGTTAGTTTAAGCTAGGTAGCGTCCTGAAACCACCAAAAACGACGTCATCTAACGAGATAGTGTTGTTTTATTGCGAGTACGAAACTGCGATAGGTAAAATGTTGTGAAAGCACACAAAACGGCTTGAACAAGCCAGATACTGCGTGTTGTACCGTTACAATTGCGAAACTGCTATAATGTGATATTCTTGTTAAAGCGCATGCAAGCATCGTGAAACCTTAAAGAACGATGTCATTTAGCGAGATACAGCGTTCTGTACTGCAATAAGTTGGTGAAAAACTGTGAGGTTATGCAAATATCGTAATTGTGAACGAAACAGTGTAATAGTGCGTTTTTCCATACAAGTACGAATGTTAGGTTAGGTTAAGATATGAACCGTCGTAAAACCGCATTAAACAATGGCACTTAGTGAGATGCAGTGTTTTTCACCATTACAAGTCGGGAACTGCGATATCTAATGTGAAAGCGCTTGCAAACGTCGTTAGGTTAGGTTAGGTTAGGTTAGGTTAGGTTAGGTTACATTAGGTTAGGTTTGGTTAGGTTAGGTTAGGTTTGGTTATGTTAGGTTAGGTTGGGTTAGGTTAGGTTAGGTTAGGTAGGTTAGGTAAAGATATGAACCGCGCTAAAACCGCATTAAACAATGTCACTTAGTGAGATGCAGTGTTTTTCACCAATACAAGTTGGGAACTGCGATGTCTAATGTGAAATCGCTTGAAACCGTCGTAATGTTGTAGAAAGCAATGTAAAGTAGCGAGTAAAACGTTTTCTAACGATAGAAGTGCGAAGGTTATGTTAGGTTGAGTTATGTTAGTTTGAGCTAGGTAGCGTCGTGAAACCACCAAAAACGACGTCATCTAACGAGATAGTGTTGTTTATTGCGAGTACGAAACTGCGATAGGTGAAATGTTGTGAAAGCACACAAAACGGCATGAACAAGCCAAATACTGCGTGTTGTACCGTTACAAGTGCGAAACTGCTATGTTGTGACATTCTCGGTAAAGCGCATGCAAGTATCGTGAAACCTTAAAGAACGCTGTCATTTAGCGAGATACAGCGTTCTGTACTGTAATAAGTTGGTGAGAAACTGTGAGGTCAAGCAAATATCGTAATTGTGAACGAAACAGTGTAATTGAGCGTCTTTAGATACAAGTGCGAATGTTAGGTTAGGTTGACATATCAACCATCGTAAAACCGCATTAAACATTGTCACTTAGTGAGATGTAGTGTTTTTCAACATTACAAGTCGGGAACTACGATATCTTATGTGAAAGCGCATGAAACCGTCGTAATCTTCTAGAAAACATTGTAAAGTTGCGAGTAAAACGTTTTCTAACGATAGAAGTGCGAAGGTTAGGTTAGGTTAGGTTAGTTTAGGCTAGGTAGCGTCGTGAAACTACCAAAAACGACGTCATCTAAAGAGATAGTGTTCTTTTATTGCGAGTATTAAACTGCGATAGGTGAAATGTGAAAGCACACAAAACGGCATGAACAAGCCAAATACGGCGTGCTCTACCGTTACAAATGCGAAACTGCTATATTGTGATATTCTCGTTAAAGCGCATGCAAGCATCGTGAAACCTTAAAGAACAATGTCACTTAGCGAGATACAGCGTTCTGTACTGCAATAAGTTGGCGAAAAACTGTGAGGTTATGCAAATATCGTAATTGTGAACGAAACAGTGTAATAGAGCGTTTTTCAATACAAGTACGAATGTTAGGTTAGGTTAAGATATGAACCGTCGTAAAACCGCATTAAACAATGTCACTTAGTGAGATGCAGTGTTTTTCACCATTACAAGTCGGGAACTGCGATATCTAATGTGAAAGCGCTTGCAAACGTCGTTAGGTTAGGTTAGGTTAGGTTAGGTAAGGTTAGGTTAGGTTACGTTAGGTTAGGTTTGGTTAGGTTAGGTTAGGTTAGGTTATGTTAGGTTAGGTTAGGTTAGGTTAGGTTAAGATATGAACCGCGCTAAAACGGCATTAAACAATGTCACTTAGTGAGATGCAGTGTTTTTCACCTTTAAAAGTTGGGAACTGCGATATCTAATGTGAAAGCGCTTGCAAACGTCGTTAGGTTAGGTTAGGTTAGGTTAGGTTAGGTTACGTTAGGTTAGGTTTGGTTAGGTTAGGTGAGGTTAGGTTATGTTAGGTTAGGTTGGGTTAGGTTAGGTTAGGTTACGTTAGGTTAAGGTATGAACCGTCGTAAAACCGCATTAAACAATGTCACTTAGTGAGATGCAGTGTTTTTCACCTTTAGAAGTTGGGAACTGCGATATCTACAGTGAAAGCACTTGAAACCGTCGTAATGTTGTAGAAAGCAATGTAAAGTAGCGAGTAAAACGTTTTCTAACGATAGAAGTGCGAAGGTTATGTTAGGTTGAGTTATGTTAGTTTAAGCTAGGTAGCGTCCTGAAACCACCAAAAACGACGTCATCTAACGAGATAGTGTTGTTTTATTGCGAGTACGAAACTGCGATAGGTAAAATGTTGTGAAAGCACACAAAACGGCATGAACAAGCCAAATACTGCGTGTTGTACCGTTACAAGTGCGAAACTGCTATGTTGTGACATTCTCGGTAAAGCGCATGCAAGTATCGTGAAACCTTGAAGAACGATGTCATTTAGCGAGATACAGCGTTCTGTACTGTAATAAGTTGGTGAGAAACTGTGAGGTCAAGCAAATATCGTAATTGTGAACGAAACAGTGTAATTGAGCGTCTTTAGATACAAGTGCGAATGTTAGGTTAGGTTGACATATCAACCGTCGTAAAACCGCATTAAACAATCTCACTTAGTGAGATGTAGTGTTTTTCAACATTACAAGTCGGGAACTACGATATCTAATGTGAAAGCGCATGAAACCGTCGTAATCTTGTAGAAAACATTGTAAAGTTGCGAGTAAAACGTTTTCTAACGATAGAAGTGCGAAGGTTAGCTTGAGTTATGTTAGTTTAAGCTATGTAGCGTCGTGAGACCACCAAAAAGGTCGTCAACTAACGAGATAGCGTTGTTTTATTGCATGTACGTAACTGCAATAGGTGAAATGTTGTGAAAGTACACAAAACGGCTTGAACAAGCCAGATACTGCGTGTTGTACCGTTACAAGTGTGAAACTGCTATAATGTGATATTCTTGTTAAAGCGCATGCAAGCATCGTGAAACCTTAAAGAACGATGTCATTTAGCGAGATACAGCGTTCTGTACTGCAATAAGTTGGTGAAAAACTGTGAGGTTATGCAAATATCGTAATTGTGAACGAAACAGTGTAATAGAGCGTTTTTCCATACAAGTACGAATGTTAGGTTAGGTTAAGATATGAACCGTCGTAAAACCGCATTAAACAATGGCACTTAGTGAGATGCAGTGTTTTTCACCATTACAAGTCGGGAACTGCGATATCTAATGTGAAAGCGCTTGCAAACGTCGTTAGGTTAGGTTAGGTTAGGTTAGGTTAGGTTAGGTTACATTAGGTTAGGTTTGGTTAGGTTAGGTTAGGTTTGGTTATGTTAGGTTAGGTTGGGTTAGGTTAGGTTAGGTTAGGTTAGGTAGGTTAGGTAAAGATATGAACCGCGCTAAAACCGCATTAAACAATGTCACTTAGTGAGATGCAGTGTTTTTCACCAATACAAGTTGGGAACTGCGATGTCTAATGTGAAATCGCTTGAAACCGTCGTAATGTTGTAGAAAGCAATGTAAAGTAGCGAGTAAAACGTTTTCTAACGATAGAAGTGCGAAGGTTATGTTAGGTTGAGTTATGTTAGTTTAAGCTAGGTAGCGTCGTGAAACCACCAAAAACGACGTCATCTAACGAGATAGTGTTGTTTATTGCGAGTACGAAACTGCGATAGGTGAAATGTTGTGAAAGCACACAAAACGGCATGAACAAGCCAAATACTGCGTGTTGTACCGTTACAAGCGCGAAACTGCTATGTTGTGACATTCTCGGTAAAGCGCATGCAAGTATCGTGAAACCTTAAAGAACGCTGTCATTTAGCGAGATACAGCGTTCTGTACTGTAATAAGTTGGTGAGAAACTGTGAGGTCAAGCAAATATCGTAATTGTGAA
This sequence comes from Rhipicephalus microplus, assembly GCF_043290135.1. NCBI lineage: Eukaryota > Metazoa > Arthropoda > Arachnida > Ixodida > Ixodidae > Rhipicephalus > Rhipicephalus microplus. The sequence continues at coordinate 238,884,360 of NC_134703.1, forward strand.
CGAAACAGTGTAATTGAGCGTCTTTAGATACAAGTGCGAATGTTAGGTTAGGTTGACATATCAACCATCGTAAAACCGCATTAAACAATGTCACTTAGTGAGATGTAGTGTTTTTCAACATTACAAGTCGGGAACTACGATATCTTATGTGAAAGCGCATGAAACCGTCGTAATCTTCTAGAAAACATTGTAAAGTTGCGAGGAAAACGTTTTCTAACGATAGAAGTGCGAAGGTTAGGTTAGGTTAGGTTAGTTTAGGCTAGGTAGCGTCGTGAAACTACCAAAAACGACGTCATCTAAAGAGATAGTGTTCTTTTATTGCGAGTATTAAACTGCGATAGGTGAAATGTGAAAGCACACAAAACGGCATGAGCAAGCCAAATACGGCGTGCTCTACCGTTACAAATGCGAAACTGCTATATTGTGATATTCTCGTTAAAGCGCATGCAAGCATCGTGAAACCTTAAAGAACAATGTCACTTAGCGAGATACAGCGTTCTGTACTGCAATAAGTTGGCGAAAAACTGTGAGGTTATGCAAATATCGTAATTGTGAACGAAACAGTGTAATAGAGCGTTTTTCAATACAAGTACGAATGTTAGGTTAGGTTAAGATATGAACCGTCGTAAAACCGCATTAAACAATGTCACTTAGTGA
>NC_134703.1:238887516-238890016 GCF_043290135.1 Rhipicephalus microplus
CGCATGCAAGCATCGTGAAACCTTAAAGAACGATGTCATTTAGCGAGATACAGCGTTCTGAACTGTAATAAGTTGGTGAGAAACTGTGAGGTCAAGCAAATATCGTAATTGTGAACGAAACAGTGTAATTGAGCGTCTTTAGATACAAGTGCGAATGTTAGGTTAGGTTGACATATCAACCGTCGTAAAACCGCATTAAACAATCTCACTTAGTGAGATGTAGTGTTTTTCAACATTACAAGTCGGGAACTACGATATCTAATGTGAAAGCGCATGAAACCGTCGTAATCTTGTAGAAAACATTGTAAAGTTGCGAGTAAAACGTTTTCTAACGATAGAAGTGCGAAGGTTAGCTTGAGTTATGTTAGTTTAAGCTATGTAGCGTCGTGAGACCACCAAAAAGGTCGTCAACTAACGAGATAGCGTTGTTTTATTGCATGTACGTAACTGCAATAGGTGAAATGTTGTGAAAGTACACAAAACGGCTTGAACAAGCCAGATACTGCGTGTTGTACCGTTACAAGTGTGAAACTGCTATAATGTGATATTCTTGTTAAAGCGCATGCAAGCATCGTGAAACCTTAAAGAACGATGTCATTTAGCGAGATACAGCGTTCTGTACTGCAATAAGTTGGTGAAAAACTGTGAGGTTATGCAAATATCGTAATTGTGAACGAAACAGTGTAATAGAGCGTTTTTCCATACAAGTACGAATGTTAGGTTAGGTTAAGATATGAACCGTCGTAAAACCGCATTAAACAATGGCACTTAGTGAGATGCAGTGTTTTTCACCATTACAAGTCGGGAACTGCGATATCTAATGTGAAAGCGCTTGCAAACGTCGTTAGGTTAGGTTAGGTTAGGTTAGGTTAGGTTAGGTTACATTAGGTTAGGTTTGGTTAGGTTAGGTTAGGTTTGGTTATGTTAGGTTAGGTTGGGTTAGGTTAGGTTAGGTTAGGTTAGGTAGGTTAGGTAAAGATATGAACCGCGCTAAAACCGCATTAAACAATGTCACTTAGTGAGATGCAGTGTTTTTCACCAATACAAGTTGGGAACTGCGATGTCTAATGTGAAATCGCTTGAAACCGTCGTAATGTTGTAGAAAGCAATGTAAAGTAGCGAGTAAAACGTTTTCTAACGATAGAAGTGCGAAGGTTATGTTAGGTTGAGTTATGTTAGTTTAAGCTAGGTAGCGTCGTGAAACCACCAAAAACGACGTCATCTAACGAGATAGTGTTGTTTATTGCGAGTACGAAACTGCGATAGGTGAAATGTTGTGAAAGCACACAAAACGGCATGAACAAGCCAAATACTGCGTGTTGTACCGTTACAAGCGCGAAACTGCTATGTTGTGACATTCTCGGTAAAGCGCATGCAAGTATCGTGAAACCTTAAAGAACGCTGTCATTTAGCGAGATACAGCGTTCTGTACTGTAATAAGTTGGTGAGAAACTGTGAGGTCAAGCAAATATCGTAATTGTGAACGAAACAGTGTAATTGAGCGTCTTTAGATACAAGTGCGAATGTTAGGTTAGGTTGACATATCAACCATCGTAAAACCGCATTAAACAATGTCACTTAGTGAGATGTAGTGTTTTTCAACATTACAAGTCGGGAACTACGATATCTTATGTGAAAGCGCATGAAACCGTCGTAATCTTCTAGAAAACATTGTAAAGTTGCGAGGAAAACGTTTTCTAACGATAGAAGTGCGAAGGTTAGGTTAGGTTAGGTTAGTTTAGGCTAGGTAGCGTCGTGAAACTACCAAAAACGACGTCATCTAAAGAGATAGTGTTCTTTTATTGCGAGTATTAAACTGCGATAGGTGAAATGTGAAAGCACACAAAACGGCATGAGCAAGCCAAATACGGCGTGCTCTACCGTTACAAATGCGAAACTGCTATATTGTGATATTCTCGTTAAAGCGCATGCAAGCATCGTGAAACCTTAAAGAACAATGTCACTTAGCGAGATACAGCGTTCTGTACTGCAATAAGTTGGCGAAAAACTGTGAGGTTATGCAAATATCGTAATTGTGAACGAAACAGTGTAATAGAGCGTTTTTCAATACAAGTACGAATGTTAGGTTAGGTTAAGATATGAACCGTCGTAAAACCGCATTAAACAATGTCACTTAGTGAGATGCAGTGTTTTTCACCATTACAAGTCGGGAACTGCGATATCTAATGTGAAAGCGCTTGCAAACGTCGTTAGGTTAGGTTAGGTTAGGTTAGGTAAGGTTAGGTTAGGTTACGTTAGGTTAGGTTTGGTTAGGTTAGGTTAGGTTAGGTTATGTTAGGTTAGGTTAGGTTAGGTTAGGTTAAGATATGAACCGCGCTAAAACGGCATTAAACAATGTCACTTAGTGAGATGCAGTGTTTTTCACCTTTAAAAGTTGGGAACTGCGATATCTAATGTGAAAGCGCTTGAAATCGTCGTAATGTTGTAGAAAGCAATGTAAAGTAGCGAGTAAAACGTTTTCTAACGATAGAAGTGCGAA